>NC_072738.1:145875787-146131619 GCF_026930045.1 Uloborus diversus | reverse complement strand
GGAAACTTTTACTTTGGATGTTGGGGTTTGGCCTTTTTTCGGTCTATTTGCACCGTACTATAAGTGATATAGTTCAGCATGAAATTCAGTTCACCTACTCCGGTATTTTATTCGTGAAAAACTAGCACAAATAAACCGCAATATTTTTAAACTTCAATTTTAATTTATAAAGGCAATCATAAAAAAAAAAAAGTCTTGCAGTAAGAAAGGTCCGGCATTGTAATCTTAGAAAGAGTTACCGATAGCGGCAAATTTTGAAAATTCTAATCCGCTTCGCGTCTTGGAACAGCTGATCCATAACAGTAATTTAGGAGTAAGTGTTAATAACAATAATTAAAAAAAAATAAATAAATAATTTGAATTTTGACATCTTGAATTCAAATTATGTTTTTCGCAATCACAAGTGTGTGTATGTAGGCGTGTGTGTTTGTGTGTGGGGGTATGTGTGTTTGTGTGTAGGGGTATGTGTATGTGTGTGTATTCATGTGTTTGTGTGCTGGCATAAGTGTGTGGGTAGTTGTGTATATGAATGTGTGTATGTGTGTGTGTGGGGGGGGGGTATGTGTGTGTAGGCATATGTGTTTGTGTCAGTGTGCAGGCATGAATGTGTGGGTAGTTGTGTGTATGTGTATGTGTGTGTGCGTGCGTGCGTGTGTGTGTAGCTGCGTATATATGCGCGTGTGTGTAGGACATGGATGCAACCTGGAGACGGCTTTCGCTATAGGAGCAGCAGCGTGAGGAGCCCGTCGACGGTGACAGGGTGCGGAGGGTGGCGGTGGGAAAATAAAATCAGCTAACATCAAAAACAGTCAAATGAGAACAATAAGCAATCGTGATTGCTCAATAATATTGATAATAATGCTTTTTACTATAGTAATGATATAATTTTTATAATAATATTATTATTACTAGAAAGTATTCCGCCAAAGTTTGACGTGTGAAAATTGCTTCTACTCATCTACATTTGAACGAAGCAATTGCCTGTTGATATTCATGCGGAGGCGCGAGTTTCATTGTTGAAACAAGCGGGTTACTCGATCATGGGCTATTATTTATGTAAGGATTATTGAAGTTTTCTCACTCAAAAAGTGATTTCCATTCCCCCCGCCCCAAAAAAAAAAAAAAATCACAGATTTATATGAGGCAGGGGGAAGCAACGAAATGTAAGTGGACATTTTCAAATTTTGAGTAAAACGCGTATTAAGATTTCGTCTTAGCTGGGCTTTCATTGATTTTTTTTCTAAATCATGCTGTACAGCAGCACCTACCAGGGCTACTAGTACCATCTCATGCCCCAAGACAGAGGAGAGGTTCACCTACCAAGTATACTGGTTATCTCCAAGTTTTTAATTTTGCTCCTCAATTAATAAATCTTTGCTTCTCACTACCTCATATGGTGTAATTTTTTGAGCAATCACATTGCTTATTGTTCTCATTTGACTGTTTTGAATTCCTATGATTTTATTTTTCCCCCGCCTCCCTCTGCAGCACTACCGTCGACCGGCCTCACGATGCTGCCCCTCTAGCGAGCAAAGTGTCCAGGTTGCGTCCATGTCCTACACATACACATATCTACACACATACGCATACATACACACACCTGCACACACCTACACTCACACATAAACACACACATACCCACACACTCATGCCTACACGCCAACACAAACACCTACATACACACGCACACACACTCGCGATTGCGAAAAACATAATTTGAATTCCAGATGTCAAAATTCAAATTAATTTTTTATACTTCCTTTGACTTTAGCCATCATGTTTTCTGTAAGAAATATACATTCCAAAACCGCATCATACATCGCTCGTTTAAAAGAGTGCCAAAACACGAAATTTTTAATTTTCTTTTTTTTTTCGCTTAAAAGGCTTCAAGTGACGTTATTTTCTTTGGAAAATAATGACAGATATTTTGTTCTAATATTAACTACTGCAGAGCACAGCAAACTTACTTTTCCTAATGCAACTTGCCCGAACAGTTAAATTTTTAAACGCTTCTCTTGTAAATTTTCATTTCTTTCTATTGTGACATTCTTATTCGTAATGAGCGACATTAGGGCGACCTTATAAATACTGTCTTTAAAAAACTCAATTTGACAAATCAAAGGGTTTTGGCATAGTGTTATTACATAAGAATTTTTTACTTTAGAAAGAAAAAAAGAAAGAAAATGGAGGAAGCTTACTGCATGAAAAAATGCTCCATCTGTTTAATATTTGCTGGAAAAATTGCGAGATTCCCACGGAGTGGAAAACTAGTAAAATTATATCTATCTTCAAAAAAGGAGATAGAAATTGCTGTGGGAACTACAGAGGTATTAGCGTACTTAATAGCACCTATAAATTATACAGTAAGATAAATTAACAATAGGCTACGGACGATTATGGATCCATTACTTCTAGAGGAACAATCTGGATTTCACACTGTAAAAAACGATTCAGAAACGTTCCTGGAAAATAATAGGCAGCTGATGTGCCCAATTTCAGCCAAGCCAGTAACATATCTTAGAAAAACCAGGGACGTTTTCCGATAAAAATCAGTAACCTTTCTGAAATATTAAGAAATCTCCAGTATTAAAGCCAGTCGTGAACCTTTTCGAAAAATTAAATAGGTTTAATATATTTGATTAGAACCTTCTTGATTTGCCAAGAAAGCTCCAAAAATATTAGAGCAACCACGGCCAAGCTACGCGAAAATTGTAAGCAAGAGCCAAGCATATTCCTTGCTTGCAATTCCTGCCCTCGCAAAGCTATCCAATGACTTATTTGCTTCCATTGGAAGCTTAGTCAATCCGGACAGGCCATAAACAATCAAAAGCCGATGCACTTAATAAACACCGCTCCGTCAATATTTAAACTGGTAGCGAAAAATATTTTTCACACCAGTGCAAGGTCTGCATTCGTGCATCTTTTAGGAATTCAGGAAACTTTTTTGCGAAGATACTTGATTTTTTGGGGAAATAGGTGAAAACCTCTGAAAACCCGAGAACGTTCCACGGAAATAACCAGTAACGTTTCGGAATTTTTTTACAGTGCAGGAAAGGCAGATCATGTATGGATGATGTGTTTGTAGTAAAACAAATAATTGAGAAGCGTCGAGAATTCAATCTAGAAACACATATGATTTTTATTGACTATGAAAAGGCTTTTCGTGTAGACAGAGAGAAACTGTGGTCTATAATGGAAAAAAGAGGCATTCCTAAACATCTAATCCAGTCCTGTCAGGCTCTTTATCAAAATACAGACACACTGATTGATACAGAGAAAATCAAAACCAATCAAGGAGTACGTCAAGGTTGTGGCAAAGATAGTTCACACGCAAAGATGTTCCACTCCGGTAGAAAACGTATGTAACCTTCCTTTCGACCCCTGACGAAAAAGTGGTTCGACCAAGAAGCTGACATTAAGGAACAGGTTGGCGAGACAAGTTTGGGAAAAAGCGTGCTTGAATGATCGAAAAGGCACTAAATCGCCAATGCTGATGTCGCTGCATTTGCAATACGAATCCGGAGGTGAAGATGTTTTCTCTCTTCTCTCCCCTCTGCGGGAAGCGCTGAAAGGGAGGTAATTAAGCCTCATTTGTACGATGGTTTCATTGCTAAAGGGTAGTAAAAAAGTCATTGTAGAATCGTCAAGCGTAAGTTATTACGTTAGCGATACGTGATTTAAAAGAATTGGGGCGAAATTAGAATGGCGCCAAAAGTATGAAACGAGTAAAAATTTTGAATCCTTAAAATAAATTAATTTTGCCGGAAAAAAAAAACATGCGTTGTTTTTCACTTCGAATTTTTTTTCTTTTTGTCCTTTTTTTAAATCACAATTTGCTTAACACCAGGGCCTGTCATCAGTCGGTGGACCCTGGGTATCAGATATTATAAAGAAACCGCTTGTGAACCCCCCCCCCCCTCCCTTTCACTTATTCATTTTTACGCGACATTTTTACCTCTTACATATCCCCCCCTCTCTTAATTCTAAAATGAGAGTACTAGTGGGTTGGTAAGATAACTTTATATCAAAAGTACTAAATAAAACGATCAGCAAACTTCAACATATTAATTAATTAGCATACTAATTTACATCAGAACTAAACATCCGAAATCTAAATATTTTTATTTCAGTTTACTGGAAAAACCAAAACATACTTTTTCATTGTGTTCGTGTGTTTTTCACTGTGGATTTTTGCAGTCAAAATGTTCTAGACTTTTGATAAACGCTAAACACGTCTGTTATTTGTTCCCAAACGTGCTAAATACCCCTCATGTTGTTGTAAAACAATTGTTAGAAGATCTTCGAAAAAAAGTAATTCATCATTTATTGAATTACCTTCTCAATCAATTTGGCCAGCCTGAAAAATTGAGACGGGATGGACATTCTCCATATCCAATTCTAAATTCCGCAGTACTTCTTAAAGCACGTGAATCAATTATATCACTGATATAGTAGAGATAAGCAATTTGCAATTATTCCAAGATATATGCATTTTCTTTAAAATCTGAGCTCCCGTTATGTGTGTGTATCTGTCTGTCGCACTCTAGCGCCAAAATGGACGGACAGTTTTATTTAAAAAAAAAATTAAATAAAAATCGAAAGGGGAGTTGATCGGGAGTGTTTTTAGCTAGGTTGTGTTTTTGGATGACATTAATTAACGAAGATATTAGTTAAAAACCTCTGAAATGTTTTTCGCGATTTTTGCAGTGAGAACATAGTTAAAAATTTTAAAATTTAATACCAAAATAAAGAGAAATTTTTTCCGCCTTCTGATAAAATGTGTTTGGAGCTTCTATCTTTCATAAAATTCGAATTATGACGTTTTTTAATGCAGATTTTAATAACCGCTAAGCATTTATTCACGCGATTGAAAACCGAATGGGGTTGTTTCCTTCAGTCAAAAGTAATACTTTTAGTCACTAAAATTGATTGAATAAGCAAAAATAAATAAATAAATAAATAAATGACATAACCCAAAAAATTCTTTCATTGTTCCAACAGTTATTTTTTAATTAATTTTTTAATATGTCCGATTTTTCAAACAAAGCGTGGTCTTGGTGACGTCACAAATGATGCTCTTTGACGCATCTTTGTACCGCGTTTCCACGTTATGATAATCAAGAAGCCAATTAAAATTGAGCTCTACGCTTGCTATTAACCATATCGTTGCCAATACACGTGAGTAAAGATGCGAATTAAATATTTTGCTCTGTGAATGGCAACACAGAATGGCATTTCATCATTTGTGATGTCATAGACAAGAAATGTAAACAATGAAAGCGCGCAGATTTTAGCATTTTTTTAAATATTAAACTTAAACAAATTATTTAAAAAATTGTCAGATCCTGTGTTTTTAAGCATGCTCTTTTAGAAAAAAATACTTTTAAAATTTTGGAAACGACCCCATTCATTGTTGACCAACAAGGGAATTAAAAGCAGTGATTTAAAGTTTTTATCTGTTGCCAGTTTCAATTTAATAGCAAAAAAAAAAAAAAAAAATACTTGACTTTGATTTTAAATAATATAAGACTTTTAAAAGGATTTTCAATTTTCCCTCTTGATTCTGCAGTTGCGACTCAATCGGAGGTTTTTAAAATTTTTAATTTTATCGTTCCTTGTGAATATACGCATTTGCGTTTTATTCCGCAATTTTAACTTTAAGACAATAAAAGTCTTCAGATTTCAAGCGATAAATGTTCGCATTGTATCCTTATCAACTAGAAATCAGTCCGCAGACCTTTTCCACGACACATATATAGTGACCTTTATAACTTTTTCCTGAAAATCACCTTTTCGGACAGCGTTTTTATATGAAGAAGGTTTTTCAAAAAAGTACAGAGATAAATACACAACGTCATGTAACACTTTTAAGAGTTTTTTTTTTTTTTTTGAACTACTAAAGCTTAACAAAGAGTAAATATTAGGTTTATTTTGAATTCAATATCATAATGCTTCTTGAGAACACAAAAAGCGTTTCCCCAATAAGAAAAATATGCATGTTTGAACACTCAAAGCTATGATTGAAAGCTATATAATGATAAGAAATTCTCTTCATGATTTGAGCCGCACTTTTCTTCGTTTGTGGTGTCATTTTCTTGGAATTTTCGAAAACTACAGGAATGCTTAAATTGTCCTTTCTGACCCAGAAAGGTTATTTTGTCCTTTTGAGTGCGTTATGAAAAGTGCTTAGTATTTTTTTTTTTTTTTTTTTTTTTAATTCTGTTATTTAAGCACTTTTATTATACTTGGCCTGATTGTCTCGGAGAAATCTGAGGCCTGGTTTCTCTTATATCTCTGCTATTAGACTACTTAGAGACTTCGGGATTTCACTAAATGATTTGCTTAATCTTAAGGTACAACTTAGCGCTGAAAAAATAAAATTCTAAAATAAAATAATTATTTAAGTTAAGATGGAAAACCGCAAGTTTCATGTAATTTCCTCATTAAATGTTCAAATATAAAACCCATTGTTACAAATTTTGTTGCCTTTCAACACTAATGTTAAAAGCAATCATAATGAAAATTTTGAATCAAGGCTCCTCTGAAGCAATCATGAAATTAGCAAACATAAATCCTACAGAGGAACAAGGATTAAATTTTAGTGCCTACTGCTTAAAGTTTTAGACACGTACATAGGTTTTCTCCCTTTTAGTGGGGAGCATTTATATTAAAAACGTGAGGGTAAAATTATTCTATTTCTGAAATACATTTACACTAAAAAGAATAAAAGAACAGAATGTTTTTAAAAATACCAAGCACTTTTCATAATGCACTCAAAAGGACAAAATAGCTTTTCTAGATCAGAATTCTTGTATTTTTCGAAAATTCTACGAAAATGACACCACAAATGAAGAAAAGTGCGGTTCTAGTCATTTCAAACCAAACTTTCCCAAATGAAAAACAAATAATGGAATTTTTATTCAAAGTGTATTATACAAAAGAATCAGAGCTCAATTACCAACCAGACCAATTAGGCTGTTGGCCATGGGTCCCCAATTTTTAAGAGCCCCAAAAATACTAAAATTGCTGCAAGTTTCTATGTAAGAAAATTAAGGTACTCTCCTGAATTTATCTAGTTTTTCATGTGTACAAGTGTGGGTTGCTTTGAATAAGTGATTTAACACCTGAACACCCCTGAAACTACCACCCCTGATTCTTTATTAATGCTTTTGTTTATAAGGTTTGACTGTAGAGGACCCCCAAAAAAATTTTGTTTATTGTCTACATTAGTCGGACCCTGAAAATATTACATACAAGGATCCAATTCGTCACACATCACGCAAAGCGAATATATGCATTGCAAGAACTTACAAGTTGACCGCAATTCGTTGAGGCCTTGTTACTAAACTTGCTAGATATTTACTTCATGTAGTGAGTTTTTTCTGAATGTAACTAGACTGCCAACTGATTATAGCAGAGCAAATATGCTGGAGGCAGTCCTTGTTTCAGAAGCCTACTTTGATTTAGAAATGCATAAAATGGAGTTAAAACTGCATAATTTGGGTAAAGCAGGTGAAATTATCTGAAAACTAGAGCTGCTAGAGAAACTTTTAAATTTATTTCTTCGTTTAAACCATTTCTTTAAATTAAAAAAAAAGAAGAATACTCCCCTAAAACAACTCCCGTAGCAGACCAAAAAGGTTATTTTGTTTTTACAACCTCAATGATATAAATCAGCAAAAGTGGAAATAAATAATAATGTTTCTTCCCTCAATGATCAGTAAAAGGGGAAATTTAGGGCGAATTCATTCTGATTAGTAGATGCATTAGTTCGCACAACGCTCAGGGGTCGAACGGCGCGATGACACTTCTTCCAGGCCAGAGAAAAATCGCGGTATCAGTTGCTGTTTTTCAACAGTAGCAAATGAGTACATTAGTTAAAAGAGAAGAACGATTGAACATCTGGAACTCTTCAAATCTTCAGATACAAAAGGCTTTAGAATCTCCATGGGGGGTGTGTCTCCCCGACTCCCGCGAGGAAATGGCAACCCTCCGCCAAGCCAGTTCACCGTTGGCGACGAATTTGTTCCTAAATGTCGGCTTTTGTCCCAAAACATGTTTTCGTTAGTAATTTATTTTCTCTGCGGAGCTTACAAACCGGTCTCGAAGTGAAAGTTCTTCTCCTTTATCTATATTCTTTGGTTGTGGTTTATCCCCAACCCTTTTCAATATTTATATTGATGATATCTTGCGTACTTGGAAAGCATTAGTTAATGCTGGTATTAACCTAAATATGTCAACCTACGTTAATACATTACTCTTTGTTGACGACCAGATTATTATCCAATCAAATGAAGACGATCATCAAAGATCCACCTACATACTCCACAAGATATGCCAAGAATATAATATGAAGATCTCAATCCCGAAAACTAAATGGCATTTAGGGGTAAAGAGCCAATTAGAAGTAAAATAGTTATTGATAATAGAATTATTGAACAGGTGAAGCACTTCAACTACTTAGGATGTGTCATCACATTTGACCACGACAATGATGTCCAAAACAAACTACATAGGTTTCAACACTTATGCGGAACCCTTACAAGAATCCTAAAGGGAAAAACGAGAAAGGACACACAACTGAAGTTCTATAAGGTTATGGCGGTGCCAACCTTACTATACGGCTCTGAAACATGGACTTTGAACAGTCAAGAAACTAGTAGAATTCAAGCAGCAGAGATGAAGTACTTGCGATCACTGAAGAACTGCACTTTCCTAGTCAAAATAAGGAACGAATCCATTCGAAGGGAATTGAGATATTCAGCTTAAATGAAAAAATCACGGAATATCGCAACGATTGGAAAAACCATGTTCGACGTATGGCACGAGGGAGACTTCCAAGAGCTGCCTTTTATTACAGACCAAGGGGCAAACGAGACCGTGGTAGGCCCAGGAAACGGTGGGGCGACTAAGAAGCCGGAACAGGCTATATGCCTAATCCTTGAAGAAGAAGAAGAAAAAAACTACGAGTGTGAATAAGCTTTTTTGTACAGGGTGTCCCAAAAGTGACCGGTTACTTTTAAAATCAATAAAATCAAAGGATAGAGATAGAAAGACGCGGTTTGTTGCAATATGCTTAGGACAACAGTAAATTTATATACATACAAAACATGAACATTTAGTTACAATGTTCGACAATAGATGGCGCTGCAGGTATTAAGTGGAGACTTCAGGTGTGTCTGTCTGAAAATTTTAAGCATACTGCAAATGTTTTTTCAAGCATATTGCAAATAAACGGTGTATTTCTGTCGCTGCCCGTTTAGTATTGGTTTTTCAAACATACCAGTTATTTTGGCGATCTTACAGACTGCGTTTTCTTTTATATTTTTTAAACTACCTGTAGCGCCATCTGTTGAGGTACTTTGTAACTAACTTTTTGTGTTTGTCGATATGAAAATTTACTGTTGTCCTAAGCCTATTGAAAAAAAACCGCGTGCTTCTATCTCTACCCGTTTAGTTTTTATTGATTTTTAGAAGTGACCGGTCACTTTTCGGAAACCCTGTATTAATTGTAATATTTTCTCATTGCAGCGTGCCTAAAAAAGAAGTTTAAATTTACGTATTTCATACAGAGTGAATCGGGTGAGTTTGTAAATATTTCAGTACTTGAGAGCCAGTGAGAAGTAAGAAGTAATTGAATTATATATTGTGACCACTTTTATATGAAAAGATAATTTAATTTTGAGGAAAAGCCGTAACGGAATTCCCCTGGCCATAGTGTAGTACGTTCGAGCACTTCCGTAAAAATCATGAAAAGCAACGCAAAACATTGCACGAATAGAAGTGAGAATTGAAATGCAAACTAAGTTTTTATTTTACAATTTTTACTTAACGTATAAATGCACACATTTTAATTGTATATGAAGGGCTACGGGGAGGAACGATCAAAGTCCATTTTTCTAAAAAATCTCTGGTTAAGCTATGGGAACACGAAGGTTATTACAGACAGTATTCAAGAGAAATATTGTTCAGGCAAGAATCATCATAGCGAGTGAGTTTTCACAAGGAAGAATGGGGCTAACTTGGAAACGATTCGAGATTTCAAACTCAAAAACGTAATGAGGGAAATTTTAGCAGGGTGGATTATGATCATTCTTCCCCGTGGCCCTTGATATATTTCCTTAATTTTATGACGTATTTTTACATTACTTCCCATAAAAGCAATTTTAAAAGTTAATGGACTGGTCATTAACATTTGTTACTATTCTCTAAACGTTAGTTTCTTTTTCTTTTCTTTCTTTAAACTTAGAAATGTGTTCAAAAGAAATACCTTGCGAAAATGGAGGAATATGCGAAAATGCTGTCTGTCAGTGTGCAGAAGACACCAGTGGTGATTTATGCTCAACCATAGATGGCTGCAAAGATTTGGACAAGTTTTGCAAGGCTGGACAAGGTGTTTGTATCTATGATCCGAATAAGCCCGGGAAAGCTGCCTGCGGCTGCAAAGATGAAAGCTTCGTGTTCAGCGAAAGAGACAAAAACTGTCGTCGTAAGTATACTGTATTGATGATAGCGGTGTCCATTCCTCCAAGTGCATAGGTGCACCATATTACCATGGAGGGATACAAGGGAGGGGCGAGCGCCCCTCCCTTGAGGGACTCTACAGGCAATTTTTCGACATTGAAATTCCAAAAGTATTTTTTAGTAAATCTGCAAAGAATTTAAAGCAACTCTCAGTCGGAAAATGTTCGGAATATTTCAAACTGGAGACCTTAAAATTACGATTTTAAACCAACTTTGGTAACGTTAGAGGAGGGAATTGTTCAAGCTCTTTCCTCTGCTAATTTTTCAAAACTACAGTTCCAAGAATACAATTTTAAACGATATTGGATCTTGTTAGGGAAGAAGGTTCGAAAAACTTGTAATTTTTCCAAAATTGAAGTTCTAAAAACAAAGTTTCGCCGCTCCCTTGAAGGATTCCTGGATCAGTCCTTGAGGTGCACCCCTCACGCAGAACCCCACTCGAAGAACGAGCCCCTCCCCAATAAAATGCCCCTTAAAACGACCTCAAAAAAATTTCATAATGAGAAAAAGGGTGAAGGCCAAGGGCACTGGACACTCCGTTTCTTCCCAATCTCAGCTCTTTATTGTGTGGATTTCCTAGAAAATGCAGATCGCATTTTTCAAATCAGGTGCGAAGTCAGCAATGAACTACAAAAAGTTGCAGTGGGAGAATTTTTCCGGGGGAACTGAGCCGGTGAAAAATACTCCAGCGGAGCTTCAGCTCCCCCGCTTCCTACGCCTATAAATTTCAACCATGCATTCTGCGACATGATCCCTCCTAGCTGGGGACCCCTACTCACAAGATGTGGAAGATACTGATCAGGTTTGCAGCATTAATTTAGGTAAAATGATATTTATCCATTAAGATTGATATTACTGAAAGAAATAAAAATAATTTTCGTATTTTGATAAATGAAGTAGAATTTCATGTAACGTCTCGTTTAGATCATGAATTCTCAACCTTCTCTATACTAGCCGAGCACTCTGTATCGTTAGTTATGCGCCCTCCAACAAATCCATTTAGTTTTATTAAAAATTACTACGTTAGGTGAATTTTAACCTTCAAGTTTCAAAATTTACTATTAAGTTATTTACTATTAAGTTATTAAGTATTTACTATCAAGTTAACTATTAAGTTATTTGCGTTAAAAGCAAGATTTTTATTTTTGTGAGCATTGTATTAAGTGATTATCAATCAGATATAAAAGGGGGAAAAAAGGAAGTTATTACTGGAATCGGTGGGTTTGGTCTCCCTATATATAAAAAATAGCATCAAATGAAGTGTGAAAGGATGTCGGTGGCGGACCTGCGTCCAGGAGACGACATAGTACCTACAGCCTTGACATTTGGTACAAAAGTACTTCAACCCTTGGGAGGGGGAGGGGGGGGGGGTTTCACCTGGGGATTTTTGTTTTAAATTTCAAATTAGAGCTCTTTTTTTTTTTTTTTGGAATTTTTTTCATCTAAAATTTCATGTTACTTGCCTATTAATAGAATGAAAAATTTCCCATAACCCTTAACATTATGTCTTTTTCAAAATTTTTTTTTTCTTTCATAAAGAAAAAGCTTATTCCAATTTACTCAATTAATTAGAACAGTAGTTTTATCGAAAGGTCCTAGGCTCAACTCGATTCAAGGCAGGAGCTAAAGAGCAAAATAAATATACTACTTGTGATCAAGAATTTAAACGCGACTTTTCAAACGTACAAAACTTCCGTTTTGCAATGCTCAGGAGCCCCTTGAACCTGTTGCTGTGAATGTTAGTTTGGAACGCTGGAAAGAGATGCTCTTCAAAGTGCTTCGTTTTTATTTAAGGGGAGTCAGTAATCTTAATACTTGCAAAATTTCAATTTTTTGTTTTTTATATATTTTGAGACTCTATTTCAATACCTTTTTAATGATACAAACTTCTTGATCGTGCTCATATCAGAAGTTAGTTAAAATAAACTTTAAAAAATGTAAACCTATTTTGATGAGATATGATTTTCCCCTTTAAATTGCAATATCACGAAATGGTATTTTTGAAACTAAATGTTCCTTTTTCTCAGAAGCTAAATTATGTTAGGCTTTGATATTTTTACCACCTATTCCATACAACTAATTGCATATACTAAAGTAAAATATTTCTCATATTCGAAAAGTATTTTTATAGAGCTGATTTCGGGTTGCAAAATGGCATTTTTTGTAAAAAATACAGTGACTTACACATTAGGATTTTTTTCAAAAAGAACTAAGCTTTCTTTCTGTAAAATTTTACTTCAGTATAGAGAAAAGAGTCTACTTAAGGTACAGAAAAAATTTCAGAGCTGTTTCTTTAATAGATTTTCAGAAAAAGGTACATAAACCTGTGCAAATCAACATTGACAGTGTAGGGGGTACTGACTCCCCGTAATGTCTCGGTTATACACCTTTCTATCAAGTTTTTTTGTCTTCGAGTGGGAGCAGTATTGTGTGTTCTAATTATGAGCTCTTAACTTAAACTATATTTTCTACGGAAGGGAGAGGGAAATTTTCATTTTGTTCGGAATGAAACTCGTAATGCGTCTTTTAATCTGTTTGTTTCTAAAACGATTTAAATCTTTGCAAATCAAACAAGATTGCGAGGCAATCTTTTGGGTTGGTGAACGGCTACGAGCAGGGGGTGGAGTCCCTAGTTGTTTAAAAGAAGTATATACGTTTGGTTTGTAAAATACAGCAGTGAAAATCATTTAAATTTGTTTCATTTTCTAACTGTGTTGGATCCAAAGATAACTAAATTCTAGCATTGTCAACACAATTTCACACATTTTTTGGCAGTTAATCATTTGCACCTTAACATATTTTCGTGTACAACTAAAAGGTACGCGTGGCGTGCCACTAGCTTATAACCGTTGTTGTAATGCATTTCTTCAAATTCTACGAAGTTTACTTTTCCCTCTTTCTACGTGAAATCAGTATGGAAGTTAGCACGTTTTTCACAACGATTTTACTGTCTGACCACGAATTGTATGGAAAGACAAACATCCGTTTTACAGCCGGAAATGGACGAATCTGTTATTTTTTACCGATGCCAACTTTTGCAGAAGCAGAGTTTCATTCAAATGAGCGGAATAGGCGCATCAAATTTTACTTTTCCCCCTTATTCACATAGATTCGTCTTAGCTGGACGTTTGAAAATTCCATGCAATCCGTGGTTAGACAGTAAGTCGATTTCAAGTGTCAATGAAACAGCGTTGCATATCCTTTCCGTTTGTCCAATTTTCAATTATATTCGTTTTAAATTTTTTAATCAGCTCCATCCATCTCCGAAAAATCTTCTAGGGGACATCCCCCATCCCAAATTGTTCCCTTTCCTTCAGGGGATTGGCTTTTTGTCTTTGATTTAGTGTCGTTTCTTATGTCTTTGTTTATGTCTTGTTTTTGTTTTGTTGACGTTTTTTATCTTACTCTAAATTATTTCTCAGTTATTCCTTTCGGCTCGTCACTCAAAATTTGAAACTTCGTTTGTGTGTTTATTTTGACTAATTTTCCAAAATTCTTGAAGCTTTTTGCCCTTTGCTCCATAGTAAAAATTCCTTTTTTTTTCTCCTTTTTCCACTTTTCAACAATCGTTTGGCACAGTATAGCCTACTAAGGCTCTTGCGCCAAAAAACTCAATCAAACTAACCAATCAAGTCATAATTTGTGTGGTAAGTCCGGTACACATGTAGATTAAAAGATTGAATATTTGCAGGTATGAGAAGAATCGATATTAATTATAAGTTTATCAAATATATTGTAGTTGGTAAAATAATTTTTGTATTGATGTTTGTATATATTTTTAGCCATTTGGTGTTTAGAGAACACATGCGCAGCATCTGCGAGGTGTGAGTTTGACGGGTCGTTGAAAGTTGCCTACTGTACCTGCAATGATAAAACTGCATATTACAATCATACAGGGAAATCATGCCATGGTAAGACAGTCATGTTTTACGAAACAGTACTTCCCCATTTCTTGTATACTTTTTTTTGTCGATTCCAAGGAGCGTCAGTTTCCTTATTTAGCAGAGCAACAACTAAAAGATAATCAATTTTACTTGTAAACAGCTAGTATCTTTACTACTGGCGTCATAAAAATGGCTAAAGTTGGTTCTTAAATATTATGGAAGAGTGAATCAACACTAAAAAAATCCGAAATGTTACTGGTTATTTCCGTGGAACGCTGCTTGATTTCACGATTTTTCTGAAAAATATTTTTAACTACCAGTTCAAAGATTAATTGAGTGTATCTATTAAGTGTATCGCCTCCAATTTAATTATGGCCCGTCCAGGTTAACTTAGCTCTCAGTGAGAGTGAGTGAAAAAGTTTGGATAGCTGCAGGTTTGAAAGACAAGAATTGCAGGTAAGGGAGATGCATGGTTCTTACTTGCAATTCTACCACGGATGCGTTGAAGCTTCTGGGGTTCGCTTAGTATCTCTGGAAGGTTTTAATCAATTCAATTAAATCTGCCGAATTTCCCTTGAATGCTCTAGACTGACTTGAACCGGTCCTCCATATTCTTTAGAAAGATTTAAGAATAATTTCAGTAAGGTTACTGATATCTGGCTTTTGCAAGGTATGTTAATTGCAGAAATTAGGCACATCAGCTGCCCATTATTTTCCAGGAACGTTTCTGAATTGTTTCGAAAGTGAAATAAGCTGAGTTTATACATTTTTGTTCGAACACGTCGATTCTTTAGTAACCTAAAATTGTGAACTAAACGTTTTTTATGCACATTGGAAACCCAACGCCTGTCAGAAAACTAAAACCAACAATAGGCATACATTTTAATGTTTCTATTTTATTTCTCACTAGTGGTACCCGCACGGCTTCGCCCGTAACAGAAAAATTAAAAGGTCTTTTGATTCGCCTGTATTTACAAATAATGTATTGTGAATTTTCTCGTCAATTGGCTTGTACTCATGTTACGGTTACACGTTATGATAATTTCGTATCTCGCCAATTGGCTTGTGCCCATGTTACGGTTACACGTTATGGTAATTTCGTAATTTAACCATCATATGATAGTTTTGTTCTTAAAATTGGAATAGAAAAAGAACCACATCGAATTTTCGAAAAATCGCTTCGAGGTGCACACCCCCATGCTACATACTAACTTCGTGCCAAATTTCATGAAAATCGGCCGAACGGTTTAGGCGCTATGCGCGTCACAGACATCCTACAGATATCCTACAGACATCCAGACATCCTCCGGACAGAGAGACATTCAGCTTTATTATTAGTAAAGATTAATTTTCAAAACTTAAAGACGAGTATTTGATGAGCAATCGAGAACATTGCATATTGCTTTCACTCTAATTTCATACGTCGTATAAGGGTAAACTATTTTCTTTTTAGTAGAATAAGAAACATCAAAGTCAAAAAGCACAAATTGCAGATTACTACAGACACGTGTTTCGGCGTTACAAGGAATACCCTTTAATTGCAAAAAATAATAATAAATAAATAAATAAACTTAAGGAGGAAAAGACATCCGTATTTGTCGGATGTCTTTCCATCCAAAAGCTCATTTCTTTTTCTTTGTGACGCCGAAACACTCTCTGCAGTCAACTGCAATTTGCCTTTTGACGTTGCTATTTCGTATTCTACTTTTTAGCACAACATAAAGGTATTTATCTTATTTTTGTTTTGTTCGGCACTGCGAATCGCATGACCCTATTCCCGGATATCTAATAGGAAAACAATCATACAAACTCTTTTTTTCTATCTTTTTCGACTAAAAAATTAAAATTCAGTCAAGAGCGTCTATGCTTTTTTAAAAATTAACCATTTGACTCTAACACAAGAAATATTTTTTCATCTGCGGCGCCAAAAAAGCAATGATGTTGATTTTTCGTCAAATACTTTTTCACCATAAAAGCATTCCCCCAGGGATATATGATAATTCAAAACATTTTTTTAAATATCAATCTATAGATACATTCAAGAGTTTAATGAAAATATCTCAAATTGTTATATCTAGGGACATAGGAATTTGAGTAGGGGAATTTGGATAATTCAATTGAGCCGTTTCTTCAAGCTGTCAATAATACATTTCATCTCGCACTTTGGTTGAAAGAATTTACCGACTAATTCAAAAGACAGATCCTTTAAAATCGTTTCCAATGCTGTTTGGCGGAAAGTTTGCTAAGTGAGTTAGTGGCTAGCCGAGCAAAAAGCTACCCATTGACCAGGATTGAAAACACACAATTTAAAGGATTTATCCTCTCCACTGATCTTCACTGCTGAAGAGCTGGTAATGGGGGGAGGTTCTAGCGAAAGTAGCTGTGATGAAAAAGGAAAACAGGGAGGATGGTAGTTTGGTAGATATTTGGCGGGGAAGACTAGATAGCATAACTTTTTAAGACTGCGAGTTTTGCGGTTAGGATGAAGGCCTTCTTTTTTGCGAGGAAGAGTATTTATTTATTTTATTTATTTATTTATTTTTTTTGGCGATGACATTTTTACAACAGGGCTGTTGCCAAAAAGCTATTTTTTTCCATACACGGAGAGAACTATTTAAAATTGTAAAGCTTATAAACGGTTGGTAACAGCAGCTGCCTGGAGTGACTAATATATCTATTTTCAGCTGTTGATTCTTGCATATTCTCTCCTGAATGCAAGAAGTTCGAAGTGTGTCAGAATGGAAAATGCGAATGCCCGGAATATCATAAACAAACAAAGGATGGATGCAAGCGTAAGTAATATTTCACTGTAAATTGTTTTCAAAACATTTTACTTTTATGCCATATTTTTAAACACTTTTAACGATGTTGATAAAATAACACGTACTTTATACTGCTCAAAAATATTTTAACTGTACTTAAGTTCACACCTTTTATGTATGTACTAGCTGCGTCGCCCGGCTTTGCACGGTCCAGCTCGAAAATAAAAGTTATGTCAAGTGACGCGTGTTCAACAACAATCAGGCTTCAAAAAAAAAAAAAAACGTAAAAGTTTGCGACAGATTGCTTAAAAATAACCAAAAAGGAAACATTTAAAATGCTTCCGATTACAGGAAAAGCCTCAAAATAAATCCCAGAATTTTATTTGTTCATATTTGAGGAAAAAAATTGGTAACACATCTTTCGTCTCAGTAACTTTCTTCTCCGCTACAAATTTTAAATAAAAGCATTGTTGCGGAAAGTTGAGATGAAGCACTGAATAATAATTTGAATGAAGGAAAGCCTTCGAAAATAGGGATTTCATGTCGAAATCTAAGTATCATAATGAATCTAGTTTTTAATTGATATCTCCGCTAATTATTATCGGAGGATTATGTTAATTAACCAAAGATAAAGACCAGAAAAATACGCATCTATCGAAAATTGCTTCGATGGTCTGTTCACTGGCGTTCGGGAGAAGTAAATCTGACATACATACATAGGTACATACGCTCAGTTTTTAATTATATAAGATGGATTTGTATTCATTTATTTCTCTTTATATTATTTGTAGACTCGTGCACCATTGTCTTTCATTTATATATATACACAACATTGAATATCTGTGTATTTATTCTTATTGAGGTCATGACCGACACACAGGAAATGCATCTTGCAATTTAAATCAGTTACTTTAGCAATTGATAATTTTTTGACTTAATTGTAGCACATATTACAACGAAACCTACGGGTTTATTTTGATTCCCCTGTACGATTTTGGCCCACTTTCCTTTACTTTGATGTTTCTAATGCTCCACTATTAATTTTTCGTTCAATCATTTCTCATTGAGCAAAGAAAGGCAAAACCTAATTATATTATTTAAAATTCCAAAAATGTAAGAAAATGTTATCTGCGTGAATTTAATGTCACTTGTTCTCCAATTACTGACTATTGTAAGGTACTTTCCTTTGAAAATTACCAGATTATCTTTTGACTCTTTAGCCTTCTTCCTTTTTTGTTCAAAATACCTAGTGTCCATTATTAAACGACCCTACTTTAAAGCAGTGTAGTAACAAAACTATTGCGCAGAAAATAACGACATAATGTGTACAACATAACTCAGGGATTGGAATTTGTTTGAGCGAATTAAAAAAAATAAATAATTTGAATGTTTGGCATCTTGAATTCAAATTATGTTTTTCGCAATCACGAGCGTGTGTGTTTGTGTAGGCGCATGTGCGTGGGTGCGTAAGTGTATGTATGCGTGTGAGTGAGTGTTGTGTACGTGCGTGTGCGTGTAGGTGTTCGTGTGTGTGTGTGTGTAGGCGTTCGTGTGTGTGTGTAGGCGTTCGTGTGTGTGTGTAGGCGTTCGTGTGTGTGTGTAGGCGTTCGTGTGTGTGGGACATGGACGCCACCGCCCAGCAAAAGTGGATTCCGGGGGACAGTGCTCAGGACCAGCCGCGCCGCCGCCGGTGGACGGTGGTGCTGCAGCCCTGGTCCAAGCTGAAAAAGGAACCGGAACATCAAGGACTGTCAAGTGAGAACAATAAGCAATCGTGATTGCTCAAAAAACAGTTCACAGTTTTGCCACCAGGTTGCGCTCTTTTATGGGTTGCACATTCACTATACATTTAAGATGGCTTTAAAAACAACAGCATTAGCAACAACAACATGTTGAGCATTACAGCCATCATTTTTGGCACTTTCTTGAATAGCGAGATAAGCATGTTCTAATACAATTGACCACAGTTCACTCTGAGAAGTGCTACGGTCATGTAATAATATCCTGTATGTAAGATGATGTAAAATTCTAGGATTATCAGGATTTACGAGTTGTTTCAAATACCTCCAAAGCCACCAGTTGGATAGATCGAGGTTTGTTGATCGGGAAATGCTGCTTATGGAGTAGGGTTACACAACTTTTTTTTGTTGTGTAGGGATACCCTATACTTGTCATAAATTTGCTGGTTTGACTGCATAGATGTTTCCTTTGCTATATTTTTAACCTCTTAACCGCGACGCACACTTTTGTTCAGCTATTTTCACAATTGGGTCAACTACTGCTTTTGTAATCATAGTTTGCCTAAATATTTTCTACACAAAAATTTTTTTTAGACATATTCTGAAAAAAATAACATACTCAAGGCAGCAACTACTGTTTTTTACTACTGCGTAAAATACTGAAATGCAGACTAATATAAAACCACGTTTTGATGACTTATTACAAATTTATGAGCACAAGAGTGCTTGCAGTGGCGAATGTTCATGAATAGCGGCCAAGTCACAATGGTAGAAATAAATAGGTAAGGACTAAATAAAACATAATACTTTCAAAGGTACTTTTCCGTTAGCAGGGCGCAATCGAAAACCGACAAATGATTATACGCCAACGCTACGCGATTATTTGCCAAATTGATGTAGAAATCCGCCAATTTTCTTACAACCCTTATTGGGCGTATTTGCTGGCGAATCATCGTGTGGCGATGGACGTAATCATTTGGCAATCTTCACTTTCGCTGGTCCATTCTTGAAGAATTCAGAACATCACAGTGTTATGTAGTAAAGTGGAATTGAAACAATACAAAAATGGGTTCTAATAAGGGATGTGTCCCCTCCCTAACTTAAATACATTGGCGGCAAAGATTTTCCATGCTGTTTATTAAGTTTTCGGACACTGGAAAAGGAAGCGCAGATCAGACACAGAGAAAGCCTTGTTCCAGCTCATGTAACGATCTTGGAGGAGGATTTAAAGCAGCAACATATCTGCCAAGATAGCCCCAAAGATGTTTTATCGGATTCAGGTCCGGAGATCGATCTGGCTTTTCCATTCGTTCCAAACCGTGATCCTCAAAATACTTCACAACAATCTGAGCTCGGTGAAGTCGTGCATTACCATCCATGAAAATGAAATAATTACCAATTGCACCAGCATATGGGCGGACACATCGATCAAGGATCTCATCCCAATATCTCAGACCAGTCAGAGTTCCTCCATGGAACACATGCAGGTCATTGTGACCAACGAGCGAGATCTCTGCCCAAACCATGATTCTACCACCTCTGTAACAGTGTCTTTCAACAGTGTTGGATTGATGGTATCTAGTGCGCTGTTCCCTCCAGATCAGTAGATGCCCTGAATCACCCTCCAATGTAAATCTGGACTCGCCTGTGAACAGCACAGAAGCCCGTTGCTGTTCTCTTGCCCAGCATAAGCGGATCGTTCGCTGCGGTGCGTTGAGGGGAACACACACAACTGGTCGTCTAGCATAGAGACCAGGGTTCCCAGACGTCCCGGATTTCAAGAGACAGTCCCGTATTTTGAAAAATTGTCCCGCGTCCCGGGGAACTTCCATACGGGACGGCTGAATTCCCGTATTCTGGCTGATAACAATATTTTACAGTACGAGACATTATTTTAAGGGGAAAAAACTAAGTAAATCAAAAAATGTGAAACAAAGTGTAGTAAGAAAATCATGTGGCAGCAAACGCAAAATATATTTTCCTTTTGATTTGGTTGGTATGTTTTTGTTTTGGCGGCAGACTATGAGGAACCAAATGGTTGCTTCTTAGCTCATTGACTCATGTTGGGAATATATCTGCGCATGCGTCGTCTATCGCAATGAAAACGGTTTTTATATTTTGGTAGGCGGCATTTTGTGAGGTTTAACGCTTCGTTGCGATTGAATGTTTCGTTCTTCTTGATTGAATTCTATCGTTTCTTTACAAATGGTTTTAAAGTTCGTTATTATCATTCATGCAAACTATGCGTTTTATTGTTACTGTCATTTTTCTATGGTGAGATTCGAAAACTATGTTGTACCTTAACTTTTTGAGGCCAGTGTATAATGGCAAATTTAAATACAGAAATAAATATAGTTATACCTACCAGTTAATAGACACTACCAGTTAATAGGACTATTATACAGTTAATAGTCCTTGTATGACGAAATATTTCATCGTACCCAGTTAATAGGCTAAAGTTCTTTGCTATAACAGTTCATCATCCTTTCAAAATTCTATAGTGTGCTATATTGCAGTATGGTTCAATGTTACTCAAAATGTATGCATTAATGAGGCAAATGATATAAGCTTTATCGTAGATGGTATTTCAAAAATACATTGCTGTTATTTGTACTTGATTTTAGCTTTGTCTTTTCAGCGGATCTGTGCAGTCTTCACAAATGCGCTTTCTTCAAAGACGCTAATTGTAAAGAAACTGATCTTCTAGACACAGTAGACTGCGTTTGCGGAAAAGGGTTGTTTTACGACGGATCTCAATGCTCGAGTGAGTTTTTTTTTCTCATTGTTATTGTAGTTGAGCTGAAGGTTCTAAACACTACATAATAGACACAATAGGTATAGGGCGATTCTCGGAAAAATATCCCGTGCGTAACGCTATTTTTTTATTTTATTCAAGTAACTATTAATTAAATATGGGATTAACTGTTATGCTTTGTTCGTATATTAAAGCATGTATTATACATACAGCATTATTTTTTGAAGGCATTGGTTTGCTGGAAAAAATAGAAAACTTAGCGTTACAAACGGAACATTTTTTCGAGAATCGCCATGTAACACAACTGGTTGAATTGGGCCGCAAGCAAGGCTAGTAATGATTATCGTGTGAGTTAACGAAGACTTGATGCAACACTTAGAGTGTTAAAGCCGCAGAGAAACAGAATCAATTTGCAGTTTTTCAAAGGCATCAAAGTTGATGCATTCTTTTATTTAGGAAAATGTTCCAAATCATTGTACATAACATGTAAACTATTGTTGGAAATTTAAAACTTTTTTACAATACGTGATGATTAACCGTAAGAAAGGGCGTGCAGTCTCACAAACCGATCAAATGTATACCCGCTACCCGTAAGACATCTTTAGTCCGATGGAATTGTTTTTCTCAATAGCGTCTTCTTTTAAGACCTGGAACAACACCCTCTCATCCACATCTTTTGGCATGTGCATCTGGTTGAAATCTCATCGCACTCTTCAATAGCGGTCTATGAGATCTTACCTCTCATTTGGGATTAAACATTTTGGCAATAGTACACATGCTGCTGTGCTAAGCACACAAAAGTTGTATCTACACTTTTTTTTAAACTCAAAATTGAGCTACGGTCACCGGGTGGTCCTTTGTCACATGTTTAACCTAAACACAATGTTTTACGGCCATATGTCAATGGAAAGTTTTTTAAAAAAATCTGAAAGAGTTATATCTGAATCAAATACATGGAGGCGCAAAACTTTAAACGGTAATTTTTCATTTTTAACTCGGCTGCAGATACGACTTAGTAGCTTAGCACGGCAGCATGGCTCTAAGTTAGGTACGTGTGAAAATTGGTTTCTTTATCTCTTCCGCGTGTTTGGAATGATTGCGAAAAATAATTTAGGAGCAATGAGTTTTGAATTATTCCTGGAAGTACTAAGCGATATACTAATAATTCAGATGCTGTCAAAAAATGTTTCCTAATGAGCTGTATTCAATTTTCTGTTCTTTCAAACTATCAAAATTATGCAACAAACTATCAAAATTTTCTAGACATAATAAATACATAAAATGAAATCATTATTAAATAATACATTCTTTCCTATTATTAGTCGCGACATATTTACTACAGCAGTTCCTTTTTCTCAAAAACTATTAAAAGGCTCTAGAAAAATTTTCCCGGAATAAGTTTATTTCACTTAAAAAAAAAAATAAATAAAAATAAAAAAAAATCCGCTAAATAAAAGTTCAAATAACATTTAATGTAACTAACAGGATTGTATCTACTAGATTGTATCTATTTTTCGAAAAATATTAAGTCGTGTGGTCTCTGACAACTCACGTCAACTGATATGTACTTTTTCACATCTCCTGTTTCGTATGAAAAACATCACCTCTGGAAATCAAATGCTAAAGAGCTTGCAGCAGAATCTACATTCTACAATTGCACAGTATTTTATTTCAGTATTTATTTCTCCCTTAATGAACGTGCGAGGGAATTTTTACGGGAAAGTGAGTTTACTTATAACCCTTGCGTGTTTGAAGTTTCATAGCAATTGATTGGTCAGGTGTTTATTCTCTTTGAAGAAAAAAATCAAGAAGTTTAAAAAACACAAATATTTGCAGGTTCACTCTCAGTTTCGCCGACATTTAAAATTTCCTCCTCCTTTAAACACATCAAAAGGTATGATTGAAACTGAAAAACATGGGGCGGAAATTTCCTGTCGGCAAAACTGTGGGGACACCCAATTGAAAATGTATGTTGATGATTCTTTTTGAGGGAGAACTCTTCTGAAATAGTTCATGCAAATTAGTACAAAATCCATTTAAACTGAGTCATTCATTTGGAATGCGTATCCATCACCAACATCCAATATATCCAATCAATTAGAGACTGCTTTTCTTTTTCGAAATCTATAAATGGATGCGATGAAACAATTATTTATTTACCTTAAGTAGAATAATTTCTTTTCAGATGGCAACTGCTTCATTCCAGGCCGATGGTCCTACTGTAGCAATGGCTGCCCATATGGAATGGAACAAACCGACACAGGATGCAGTAAGGAAACGCCATTTCTCATCTAAAATCCAAAGCTTATTTCAGAAAAAAGTTAATGTTAGATATCGAGCTATTGAATTTAACGTATAAAAATTACTAAAAAAAATCACCTTATTAATTAATTTGTCGAGGGCATTAGAAATCCTAAAAACATCCAGGCCAATTATGCCATTTAAAAACTATGTGATGTCATCATTTAAAAAACATTTTCATGTTTCTGTTGTAAATTCTTTGTACACTAACATAAGTTTTAAACAGGATGTCTTGAAATCCTGATTGAAAAACTTATAACAAAAATACGGTTAATGATTTTTTAAAAAAAAAAAGCGAATTCTTGAAGAAAATTCATGCGATGGGGCGTAAATCCCCCCACCCCACCCCAACTGTGTTCAAAAATTTTTCAACAGATGGCGCTCAGATAGTGAGCTCCTAAATCAAAAAGGAAGAATTTTTTCTTCGTTTGTAACATGTGAATGTAGCCAACGTTAGACATTTTCATAAAAAACATTTTTCGAAAAAGTTTGACGTATTTTTTAATCTTTCTTTGATGTAAAATCTTACTGTCTGCAACGCCATCTATTGGAAAATTTTTGAGCTAAAATTTTTATCCATGAAAAAAAAAATTATAATTAATTTTCTGCAGGTTTTTTTTTTTTTTTTTTTTTGGAACATTGACAGTTTTCCTGTTATATTTTTTTGAAAACAGTCAGTCTATTTCAGGACACCCTGTATATGAACTAAAATTATTTCCATTATATAGGCGAGGACGAAAAAGTAACCTACCGTAAGTACTTTCCACGAAAAAGTAAAAATTTTGTCCCGCATTAAACAGCAGAATATTTCATTTCGAAATGTGTAATAAAGAAAAAATGATTTGCTTAAGAAATCACAGATTTGTATATATTGAGTTATTGCGCAAAAATGTTTTGTTTATTACACTTTTTAAAGATTGCCTTTAAAATAAAATATATATAGCTCTTATACGACAGGAAAAAATGTCGGATTTTCGGTGCAACGGCCTGCTATTTGTTTCTATTTGAAACGAACTCTAAATATAATGAGTAGTAAAGCAAAATATGAATTTAGTTTTAAACAAATTGCAGCAGCAAATTCAGAGAGCATTTTTTCTGGAATTGAGAAGTATGAAATATGTAAACTTTGTTTAAAAAATAGCAATTAAAAGCAAAATTGAAAGCAGACTTGATTAGAAAGTCAAACGCATAAAACACTCACTTGGTCACCTTTTTTTTTTTTTTTCACTTTAAACCATAGACTAATAATAAGAGTAGACCGAGCTTTGGCAACCCTTTTGCTGCTCATAAACCAAACCATGTGACTGGTGGATATCCTAGCAACAGCGGGCGTTGATCGAAGCAGACGATCAACGCGAGCGAGAAATAAAATAAATAGAATTGATGGAATACGGAAGAATGAGCTTTTATGAAATCCTATTTGTAAATTTGTTATTCTAAGTTGTAAATATTTTGTTAATACAGTGAGTTTTTCGTTTAGATGGTACTGTGCATTTTCTTTAGTCAATTTTTCAATAACTCTCTAAGCAATTAAAGATGCAAACGCCCAAAAAGAATCGGCAAACGGTGAGATTCTTACATACAATTTCAATTTAAGATACCGATTAGTACATTTTTGCGTTAACGCAAAACGTTTACGCCATTCCGTTCACGCCAACGCTGACGTAAGATTTCCAAATGAAATAAAAGTTACTGAAAACTGTGATCAAAAACTAATTACGAATGTAAAAATAATACATAACTAGGGGGCTATCGCCCCCTGCTCGCTATCGCTCGCCAACCCCCGGAACTGCTAACGCAGTTCCCTGTGGATCGCTTCGCGATCCATGCTCGCTTCGCTCGCTCGCTGTATGCCAATACATTAGCCTAGCTAAAATTTTCCGTAAAAATTAAAGTTGGTAATTGCATTTAGGTCACCATCCATTTAACCAATATGAAAATTACGTTCATAATGTTAATTTGTCTGCTTTAGCCAGATTTTCGACAGTTTAACTTTGCTGTATGTAAGATGACTGCCTTGGCAATGTGCACAACTTTACCATTATAGATACAAAAGTGTCTGTCATTGCTTTGGAGAGATTGCACTTCTACCTGTTGGTCCGCGGAAGGTATTTTATTTCCCTTCTACCACCCATTGGAAAACCAATGAAGGCATTCCCCTATCCGCCACCTGGGGACGCGCCCTCTAGGGGTTACAGGCTCCCCCGAGGGATGTATTTAAATTATTTACACTCTTATATATATTTACATATTTACACTCTTATATATTCTAATCTGAGAAAACTTCCTCATATACACAATTAAAAATGTCCCGTTTGGGAGCCACAACTGACACTGCTTCAAAAGATCTTGTTCTTGATAATGCCACATAGAGCTGGCCATGACTAAAAACAGGCTCAGAGAGTACCAAACATATTTTCTCAAACGTTTGTCCTTCTTGTTGTTATTCTGAATCCTTGCCACGTCACGAACAAAAAATGGTTTAACTAAAAACGCGAAAACTCGCCAAGGCTACTTTGCTTGCACAATACTAAAACTACTATAACCCTAAACAAATTTGGCGAAACCTTTCAGCTGAGAATAAAAGGAATAAAGTAAATTCTTTCTCGGTTATTCATTTTGAACTGAACTGTCGTACTGAAGCAGAGAATAGACGACGCTCAAAGTGCCTACGCGTTCAAAACAACATTGCCGATGAACATGATTGTGGAGCAATGTGTGAAGAATGCGAATTTTGTGGTGCTCTTTATTGGCAGAAAGAGCGTAATACTGCAAATAAATACACTAAATGTTGCCATGACGGAAAGGTGCGGTTACCGGCATTGTGTGACGCACCTGATCAGTTGAAGGAACTGCTGACTGAAAATTCCCCAGCCGCTAAAAATTATCGGCAGCGAATCAGAGAATACAACTCTGGAAATGGCTCGTCTTAAATTGGATTCAAGAACGGTTTCCTGCCTTCTTTGAGCTTTTCTTTGCTGATTAAGGTTGAAATGGGCCACAGCCCGACTCAAACTCATCTCAAAAAAAAAAAAAGTTCGTTGAGTATTCTGTGATTCAAGATTTCAAAACAACGTAGAAGTTTGTTTACATGATTTATCGGCGAAGTGTTGCCAACAGAGGTTTAGAAATTCACCCCTTCATTTGCCGGCACGTAAGAGAATTATATATATAGACTAAAAGAAAAACAGTTCAATCTCTGCACCTGGAAAAAAAAATTATAATGAAAACACATTACGTCTTAAAATACATGTCGAGTGCCAAACTATAGATAATGTTGCCATCTAGCAACCATGCTGCCAAAGTTTTCGCCAAGCCTTTCCACTAGTCACGTGATGTATCCATGAACCAATTTTTTTCATCAGCAAGTCTGAGAAATTTCGGTCTACTCTTATTATTAGTCTATGCTTTAAACCCTAAATTATTTCTATTTGATAAAAATATGAGGAAACCTTTATTCCACTCGTCACAGTAAAATTATCCAAGGCAGAGGTAGGTTAACCGAACAAATGAAAACTGATGGAATTAATTTTTTTTTCGTCAAATAAATATCGAGAGTTTAACAGGATTTCATAAAGCCGCGTTAGAATTCTTTATGGAATATTAATAACACTTACTAAGGCAGCAGATTGATACGATAAATTAAGTAAATATCAAACAAGTTGTTGCGGGTTTTGTGGAAAAATGATCTTGTTTGGGCTGCGCTTTCGAGAAAGTTAATATTTATTCAAAACAAAAAGATTCAGTGATAACCGATTCACTATGACGCTAGGGCATCAGTTGTCTAAGAGCAAAATAGATTTTAGCTGGAGTGATATAAGTAAAAGCATTGTGTTCAGATTCCCTTATTTACGGTCCTATTATATATTTTCCTTTTCAGTAAGAATATGTCCATATCTGCTTCTATAATAAACTGAAAGCTAAGTAACTAGTATGTACGAAACTACTTATGTTTGCAATTGACCAGTTGGATGGTAACCTAAAGACAGGACTAATTTTTTGATCCAGAGCAGAGACTGAACAATGCTTGGTCCAATACCCCCAGAGGTATCGTTGCACTTGAAGGACTTTGTGACCACAAACATATTTAACGACTAGCTAGGATGCAACCCGGAACCCTCCGGTCACAAGTCCGATTTCTTACCGATCAGACCACCACAGCCTGTTTGCAATTGACCGCCTGCGGTAACCTTAGTTGCTTGTTAAAACTGCATTTTTAAACTTAGTAATATGCTTAGTTTGGTTCAGTTTTCGTGCAACGGCGATGCTCCTAATGAAAAATTAAGTATGGCACCAGTTTTGTAGTAATTTACCGCCCTAAGTCAGGGCTAAGGCAGAAACACTTAAAATACACCGCCAGCTCAGTTATTCCATCCGAGGACTGCAGTTTCGTGCTTTTTACCACTCATCAGCCCGGAATAGGAATCACACGAACTGGAGGCGAAAAACCTCTTAAGGGAGCCAAGAGAGCCAAACAAACTGGTAGCTAATGCGGAATTATCAAATCAGATGAGCGACCGCAGCAATTCTGCGATTCGACTCAAAGATTGATGGCAAAGCATGGTATTTTGCAGTAAGTTACCGCCCTAAAAAGCACGAAACTGCAGTCCTCGGATAGAATTACTGTGCTGGCGGTGTATTTTAAGTATTTCTGCCTTAGCCCTGGCTTTAGGGCGGTAACTTACTCCCTAATACCTTAGCTTTGCCATCAATCTTTGAGATGAACCGCACAATTGCTGCGGTCGCTCATCTGGTTTGCTAATTCTGCATTAGCTACCAGTTTGTTTTCTTATTCCGGGCTGATGAAGGCTAAAAAGCACGAAACTGCAGTCCTCAGATGGAATAACTGAGCTAGCAGAGTATTTTAAGGAAGGCACCTGTTAATTAGTTATTAAAAGCCTGTTCAGTCCATGGCTTTTTGACCGAGCCTCCCAATAGAGCTCAGTCAAGTTTCTGTCAGTCAGTTACTACTCCTAAATTACCTGCAGTTCGACTAGTGAATTGAAGGCAAAGCTCAGGTATTTTTTGCAGTAAGATATCTCCCCTAAGCCAGGGCTAAGGCGAAATACATGCAATATACCAGAAAGCCCGGGTATCACAGCTGGAGACTTTACCTTCAATTCACGAGTCAAACCGTACCATGCTACGGACGCTCGCTGGTGAGATGGATTCACTCTACCAGTTTGTTGGCACTCCCAGCTTAAATAAGAAGACATTTGCCTCAATGGGTCCTCCATGTGGGGTCATGCTGCTAAAACACATATTTGTAGCCTTCAAACCATTCAAAACAAAATGATAAGAAGTATGACTGACGCCGAACGATATGAAAGGGGAAAAGATTTGCATACCAAAATGGGAATTATCTCCATTTCACGTTTTATCATACTACAAGCCAAAAACTTCCTACAATAATGTACAAAACCACTCTAACCCCAAAATGAATGAACAAAACATCAACTTTATTACAAGCTCAAAATATAAATATCCTTATGAAACTATCTACATAAACTACGATTCCCTCAGCACTACGCATAACCCCCTCCCTAACACGCAGCTTGACCTCGGTTAAGATTTTATCTTTCTCTCTTGTTTCTTGATGTTGTCTGGTCCCGTATTTGTCTTTTGATATGTATGTATAATATATATATATATATATATATATATATAATCAAAAATGTAAGAAAAAATCATAAAACATATAAAAAATACAAAAAATTAGTAAAATTCTTTTAAAAAAGCTAAGTTCTGCTCATTATCGACGTACATTACCTCTGAGTGCTCATTGGCTCACTCACTTTTCGCTCCACCCACGGGCGGAGACGCGATGTAGGGTGGTATCATAAGTTTAATATTATCTCCTATGGACCTTGGATAAAAGAGACATCCCCTATTCTCTGAAAGCCCAACTCAAATCAAGTGCAGGTTAGGCTGTTCACTATGCTAGTCTAAAGAAATCTAATAAGAACGAAACTGCAGTCTTTAGCTGTGATAACCGGGGGGTCTGGTATATTGCTGAGTCAAGTTGTTTGGCAGCGGATAAAGGTGTTCACTGTCCATCTTGGACGTCCGAGATCACAGCTATTCCGATGCAGTGGAGGTGTGCTTGCAGGCATTTATGCCCGGTTTTCATAGGAAACATGACAACTGCAGAGGATCTCTAGAAATGTCTTCTCGGCGATTGCTGTAGCAGATTTAGCGTTACCCGGGAGCCTACCACGTGGAGGCCTGCTACTCTACACCCGCACCGGTTGTGGTTATTAGTTGGACTTTTTTTTTTCATTAAAAAATCAACGATGCATCTTTAGATGCCTACCATTCCAACAAAATATAAAAATTTGTAACAAAACACAAAAAAAAAAAAAAAAAAAAAAAACTGTAATTTGAATTCCGAAACTTTGAATTCAAATTATGTTTTTCGCAATCACGAGTTGCGACAAGACTCTACTGGTTCGAGTTATTGTTTCTAGAAATGGCTCCCCCGCCCAAGCGTGTCCCTCCTCCTGGGTGCTTACGTGTATATAGTTGTGTGTGTGTAGGCTTACGTGTGTATGTGTGTAAAGGCGTGCGCGCGTAGGCGACTGTGTATGCGCATGCGTGTGTAGGACATGGACCAGCTAAAGTGGATTCCGGGGGACAGTGGTCAGGACCAGCCGCGCCGCCGCCGGTGGACGGTGGTGCTGCAGGCCTGGTCCAAGCTGAAAAAGGAACCGGAACATCAAGAACTGTCAAGTGAGAACAATAAGCAATCGTGATTGCTCAAAAAAAAAAAAAAAAAAAAAAAAAAAAAAAAAAAAAAAAAAAAAAAAAAAAAACTCTAATTTGAATTCCGAAACTTTGAATTCAAATTATGTTTTTCGCAATCACGAGTTGAGACAAGACTCTACTGGTTAGAGTTATTGTTTCTAGAAATGGCTCCCCCGCCCAAGCATGTCCCTCCTCCTGGGTGCTTACGTGTATATAGTTATGTGCGTGTGTGTGTAGGCTTACGTGTGTGCACGTAGGCGTGTGTATGTGTGTAAAGGCGTGCGCGCGTAGGCGACTGTGTATGCGCATGCGTGTGTAGGATATGGACGCCACCGCCCAGCAAAAGTGGATTCCGGGGGACAGTGCTCAGGACCAGCCGCGCCGCCGCCGGTAGACGGTGGTGCTGCAGGCCTGGTCCAAGCTGAAAAAGGAACCGGAACATCAAGGTCTGTCAAGTGAGAACAATAAGCAATCGTGATTGCTCAAAAAAAAACAGGCCCTAATTGTTGTAGGAAAATTTCGTATTACAGCATGTCAAACTTCTGAGAGTTTGACTGCAGTATAATTAAGAGTAAATACGATTAAAAACTATGCAAACTTACTATTTTTTTTTCAGATAAAAAATTAACTATGTGCATTTATGTTTTAGAGGCGACTGACAAAAACAAGATATGTTCAAAAAACTGCGGAAAATATGGCTTTTGCATTAAAGAAGGAGGAACAGAGCAGTGCAGGTGTTTACCGAAGTTTTCGGAGATGGGGAATGGTATGCTTATGCTCTACTTTGTTTCTTTGAAATTAAACAATGGTCGAAGTATAACAGATTAAGTAAAACGAAACTCTTACGAAATCCGTGATGGGCAATCGATGCTATCACAGAAATCTCAATAGGCAAAAAGAGAATAAATGTACTGGAAAATTTTGAAATTAGAAATTAACTTCCTATTTTTCGTAAAAAAAAAATAATAATAAATAAATATTAAACGGCAATTTTATGCTAGAAAATTTTGTGGGGAAAAAAACCGATTTTGACATTTTTTTAGCATTTTTTATGTTTATTCTGGAATTAATTTCATACACCAGTACAACGGCATGATTCAATATGCTTGAATGTAAATGGGCTCGTTTCCAAAATTTTAAAAGTTTTTTTTTTTTTGAAAGAGCATGTTTAAATTATAGGATCTGACCATTTTTTAAATAATTTGTTCTTGTACACATTTCAAACTATTTCAAATAACTATAATACACTCAGAATCATGTGCCTTTAATAGATGCTCTGAGTAGATTATGAGTGCGTATTGTTGTACCTTTTTTAAAGGATAAGATCTTAGTAATTTCAACAAGTAGATTTCCTTCCTTTCTAATTTTCTCGTGTTTTTTTTATTGAGGAAAAAAACTGAAAAAGACTCATTTGACTAAGTCAGTGACACAGTTTACTGTTCCAGATGTATTAAAGTATATCCATTTGCCATGTTTTATCGATGTAACAATTTTCAGCTACATTAAGCAGTAAAAAAAAATAAATACAAATTTGTCATATTTGCACAGTTTTAATGTAGACTTTTTAATATGCTGAACAAGGAACCACACAAATAGTAAAATAATGAAAAACGTTTGAATAAATAACAATGGGATCGTTTCCAAAATTTTAAAAGTATTTTTTTCTGAAAGAGAATGCTTAAAAATATAGGATCTGTCCATTTTTTAAATAATTTGTTCAAGTTTAATATTAAAAAAAAAAATACTTAAATCGTTGCGCTTCCATTGTTTACGCTTCTGTCCGATAACGTCACAAATGATGAAATGCCAATCAGTGTTGCCATTCACAGAAAAAAATACTTTATTCGCATCTTTACTCAAGTGTATTGGCAACGATATGGTTGATTGCAAGCGTATAGCGCAATTTTAATTCGCTTCTTGATTATCATAACGTGGAAATGTGGTAGAAAGACGCGCCAAAGAGCATCATTTGTGACGTCATCAAGACCACGCCTTGTTTGAAAAATCGGACATTTAAAAAAATTAATTAAAAAATAGCTTTTGGGAAAAATGAAAGTATTTTCGGGATCCATGTTACTTTTTTTTTTTGCTTATTCTATCAATTTCAGTGACAAAAAGTACTTCTTTTGACTGAAGGAAACAACTCCATTGCGAATTTACTTGGGATGAAAGCAGATGTTCCAGAGCAGCCTTTCGTAGTTTATCTCATTTGTGGAACCCTTACTAATGTTCACTCTTTTTCATGGTTCCCTGGTTTATTTTCAATAGCATAGTTAGAATGGGGTTGCTTCCATCAATCAATAGTACTACTTTTAGTCAATGAAATTGACAGAATGAGTCACAAAAATAAATAAATAAATAAATAAAAAAAATAAAATAAAATAAATAAATAAATAATAATTATAATAACATGGAGCAAGAAAACTTTTTTTTATTTTCAAAACTTTTAGTTTTTAATTAATTTTTTTAGATGTCCAATTTTTCAAACAAGGCGTTGTCGTTATGACGTTATAAGTGATGAACTTTGGCACGACTCCACTGGTGCACTGAATGCTTACTCTTGCCATCTACCGCGCTTCCAGCTTATGATAATTCAGAAGCGAATAAAATATTGCGCTGTACGCTTGCTATCAACGAATGCCATGGTCGTTGCCAGTATATGTGAGTAAAGATGCGAATTAAATATTGCGCTCTGCACTAATGGCATCAGTAAATGGCATTGCATCACTTGTGATATGTGCAGAAGTGTAAAAACTGAAATTAAAGCTGCGCACCGATTAAAATAATTTAAAATATATTAAACTTTATCAAACTGCTTAAACAGTGGTCAAATCCTATGTTTCCAAGCATGCTCTTTCAGAAAAAAAAATCTTTTAAAATTTCGGAAACGACCTTAGTCAACATTTCAAAGTGGCTTGCTAGTAATAAAGCGAAAATGATTTCCTTTGATATGATTGACCTTTGCTGCTCATTTGAAAAATGCCGATTGAAAGCTTCACTCAAACCTTATTTTTATAGATTTTAAACTAACTAATCTAAATTGAAAGAAAGAGCATAAGTTTTGTTAAACTGTTTAGTAATATCCATGGAATCCTGGGGTTCCGCGGAGCAGAATTTAAGAAACGCTGCCGTAGAGAAACGAAAACTAGTTTTTCTCGATTCAGGCCTAAGAGAATCCATGGATGGATATATTTTGGATCAAAACTATTTCACGAAGAGAGGAATGAAGAACAGGGGAAAGTGGTAAGCACAAAGACAGACAAAAGAAAAAAAAAATGCAGAAGCCTTGAGCTTTCATGCTTGCAAAGAATGTTCACCAATTAAACCACACAGGGTGTTTCACAAAGGACCAACCTACTTTGAAGCGTCATTGCGGACAGTAAAATAATCAAAGATAGTGGAAATATGAAAAAGTAGTGGGACAGACAGATCTAAATTTTTTCAATCACCGGTTTTTTAAAATAGTTGAAAGATCGGTCATTGAAGGGTGCTGTGTCACATATGCTGCATGTTGTCATCATAATGCTGCTGTTGAGAGGTGTAACGAACCCATTGCTATGAGGTTTGACCTTTGTTCACTAAAAACATTTTTATACACTGTTTAAAAGACATTTGTGAGCAGAGCACCATCTTTTGTCCGATTTTGGAACTGTTTCTCAAAACTGGCTTATAAAACAATTCAATCCTATCTGTTCAACATGCCCCTTGTTACACCTTTTTATCTCTGTAATATCTTTTTCTCTCTAATATCATCTGTTTTGCTGTAATATTATTCCAAAGTAGGGAAGTCATTTATCTAAAGCACCCTGTATAAACATTTTTTGCAATTCTATTCTTCCTCTGCCGAAGTTCATCTACAGACACGACCCACCTAGGTTGGGGGGGATGGGGTCAAGGCGCAGACTGCGCCATTGAAATTTTTAGAGGGAAGGTGTTTTAAAGGGTATTTTTCTCTTTTTTTTGGGGGGGGGGGGCTGTTTTTGGGGAGGGGGTCTTTGCGATATTTAGGGGGGGGGGTTCGCCTTTGCTCTTACGGGGGCGGACACCCCTACTTACGAGGTCATTTGATGAAACTGTTGGCTATTTGTCTTATCAACAGAACTTATAATAGAATTAGACGAATAACAGCTTTTTACTAAATCCTAGGATCCTGTATATTGAATGCAACAGCTGTGTGCGCATCAAAACGTCTAACCAGCGACTTTTCGAAGTGCGATTGCTCTGGAATCTTGAAATATGCCGATGATGGAATAACTTGCAAAAGTAAGTAATCTTTTACCATGTAACGCTTCAAGAAAACCACCAACGCACGTTGTAAAGCGGCATGAAAAAATTGCTAGTCCTATTAAGAATCTTCTTTTTTTTTTTTAAAGCTGGACAAAGTGAATGGGGGCCTGATAATTGACACCTGCAATTTTCCTGAAACTTTCAGGATATTTTACTAGTATTGTAATTAAAAAAAGTGAAGCTGCTTTCCTCTCTAATTTGACTTGTTGGCCCTAGAGTGGAGGTCAAAATTTAGGGTCGTGAGAAAAATATATGTATATGATTGCTTTGCTTCAAAAGCAATGATTGAACCAAGCCAATTCTTTTAAATGTGGATACTAAGTACATGCTAGTATAAATATTTTGGTGACTCACTCATGGCTTTAAGGACAAAGGTCAATTGAAACTGCTGCTTTTTTTAAACTTTTTCTGCCTTGTTTAGGACCGGATATCTCCTAAAGCCGTGAGTAACCCTAGTAAATAAGTATATGATTAACTACTCACCACACTATAGTACTAGGAAAAATATAAAGTAGCTTTCGTTTCTCTTTGCTTTAGTAGTTAAACGGGCTCAAAGTCGATGATTTTTTTAAAATGCCCAAGTTTTGAGGTCAATAACTTTGTTCGCGACGGGTCAACAATTTTGGGACACAGCTGTAGTTATAGTCCGAGTCGTGTAGTTTAAGGTCCAGGTTAGAAACCTGGCAACTTATCAACTTTTTTAACTAGGCGGTCTCAGAGTTGATTATTTGAAACAAAAAGAATATCACAGTTTTAGGTCAATTACTCTAAAACGTTTGAGTCAATAACTTTGCTCAAGAGCTATAATTATGCTGTACGTGGTGTAGTTTTATACTCATGTTGGAAAAACCATGAGATCTAATTATATTACTTAATTAAATGGTCTCAAAAATGATGATTTTAGTATAAAAGAGCGTTTTTTTCGCGAGTTTATATGCGTGCTACTCAAAATCTTATGAACTCAAATTCACATAAATTCTTGAACGAATCAACAGCCAAATGTACTTCAAGCTCCCAAAATTTCATGCTTCCAGCGTAAAAAAGTTTTCTGTAACCGTAACCACAACATGGCAATTCTTCTGACAATTCTAACTCGTCATTTTGGAGCACTATAATTTGGAGATCCTAGATCCGCAGAATTCGGATCTTGGTAGTTAAAAATAAGCATCAGGTTAGTTTCAAAGACATCTCTACGCCTCTATAAAATTTCATCCCATTCGGAGGTTATCGAGCAGGGACAGTTTGAGAAATTTAGGTCAGTTGACGTGGAATCACCCTGATATGACATTGTGACAATTCACACTAGGCTAGGTACGCCACTGCTTATACAAATAAACTACAGTCGAGCCTCCATATATCGAACTTCCACAGATCGAAATTTTCTATGCATCGAAATCCCAGCCAATTTCTATGTTCATTACATAGAAAAATTGTTTCTATATATCGAAAAAATCTCTATATATCGAAAAAAAATTTCGAGACATTCGTAGATTTTTTTCCACTTCAGACTGTTTGTCTCATGGAAAAATGAAAATTAGGGGAGAAAATTATGTTCACTAAAGGTTGCTACGAAACTCATGAGGAATCTGGGGTTGAGAGCTGTGTAGATAGGTCGTTTTTCTGTTTTGGAGTTCTTAACTTCCCTCAAGTTTATTTCAAATCTAAGTTGTAACCAGGAACACTGTAAAATCAGTTTCAAGTTATCCCTTTTGTTGGTTGATTATCTTTTTTTAGTCTTTTTAGCTTCAGTAAAAATCATTTAAGTTAAGTAGATTGATTTTTTACTTTTCTCTCGATTACACTGTCAAAACGAACCCCCCCCCCCCTAATGTTGCGAATCAAGTTAATTGCCGAAGAATGAAGATGTATGACGGCGCAAAAATATAATTTCTGTTATTTTTTTATTTTTCAACTTTCATTTAATCCGATGCTCGTATAAATTAGAAATTGGGTTTCATGCACGAAAATTAGCTTTAATTTTAGTGTTTTAGGAGATTTGTACGATAAAATAACATCGTTTCTATACATCGAAATTTCTATATATCGAATTTTTTTCCGGAAATTTGCTACTTCGATATATGGAGGTCCGACTGTACATTTATTCATGAAAGACGAAATGTGAACTAATAAATATCCTTCACTCAATTTGCTTTTCAAGAGAGAACATGCATTGACTTAGATGTTCAGGAGGAGTGCAAGAAGGTTGGTGCTATGCGGTGTGAAAACAAATGGGACAAGCCCGGAATGGACTCAGGCGCTGGTTACGAATGTGTGTGTAGGCCAGGGTATTCTAAAAATGAAGATGATATATGTACAGGTACGTTTCGATTTTTTCCAGTAAATTTTATAACTTTTGAGCTGAGAAACCATTTGTTTGCCTTTGCCTGTGTGGTCCCTAATACAGTCGAGTCCCGACTTACGCGAGGGATGCGTTCCACGACCCTTCGCGTAATTTGAAATTTCGCGTTGTGGAAAAGGGTATGTGTAAAAACTTTTATAAACATACCCATACGATTAAAGACACTTGTCAACACCACCTCAAACTGTTAAAAACCATTTCTTAACTATACATTATTGTTTCTTAAACAAAAACTTGAATTTTTATTTATTGTATTCAAAAAAAAAAGTTTTATTTAACATAAAAAACTGTCTACGATGCAAAAAATCAATGATGAATGGGTAAGGAAGGCGTAAAATAAACCACTACGATACGTACATTATTGTAGTAAGAAAAACAAATGCTCTATAGTTGTTGAAACTTTTTCTTTTTCTTTCTAACTTCACAAACTTTAAACGAAGCAGAGCTCTTAGGTGCCATTATATTTCATCAACTTTCCCATATAGAATGAAAAAAATAAACGGAAAATGAGGAGTAGTTACTTGTATAAGCGATGTTCAGACTAGTACGGTGTGGGAACTTCCGCCCTCAGCGATGCCAACGGGATGAAGGTCCATTCACGAAAAAACCGCGATTCGGATCGCGTTGTAGTGGGAGTCGACTGTACAACTAAGTAGTTACAAATTTCGGGAAATAGAATGTTTCACTTTTACTGAACATGTTTGATCGAAAAGATACATAAATACTGTTACAAATTCTGTAAATAGTGATTATTTTTGTGATTAATTTGTTGTAATCTAGCTAAATTTGGCGTTTATTCCATTATCTTTCATCTAAAATTATCTTAGTATCGTAACCTGTAAATGGTTTCTTATAATGAACATACATCCCCCTAACATTCGACTGAAGTATACGGTCCCCGGATAACATTTGTGAATGGAATAAAAAGAAAATACGAGAAGCATTTCGAATTTCGTCGAAACTTCTCTAGGATTTATAAATAGCCTCCGCGCGTGATAAAGTTTTAGTTATGCTTTTAGCTGTCTGAGATTCGTCTGAGCGTTGCTCTGTTTATTGTGAGGCATTTCGCTATGTTTTTTTCTGCGTATTTGGATGTAAATACGTGTGTCATCTTTGAATATACGGTGTTAATTGATATTTGCCCAATTGCTATGGTTAATTTAGCAGTTGTTAACGATATTTCTTATACATAGTTGTAAATAAATCTCCAGTGTTTTTCTCAAGAACTGTGTCGTCATTCAAAGAAAGCGCGAAGTTGCATCACGAACTCTTAACAATACAGTCGAACTCGTTTATAACGAACCCTGATTTAAAGAGAACCCTGGTTTTAGCGAGTAAATCTGAAATACATTGAAACCTGCGCAAGTTGATCACTCTCGGTGCATTACTTTAGTGGTCAACTTCAGAGGTTGATTTATATGATAAGGGTTGATTACGTACCTGAAAAAGGCGATCAACTTAGACGGGTGGTCAACTTACAAGAGTGGTCAACTTCACTGGTTTTACTGTACTTGGTTGGTCTAATGTTAAGTCTATAGGACAGGAGCATAACTCGCTTTTAACCAGCAAACCCCGTTTAAAGCGAGCAATATGTTTGTGATTCGTAACATTTCTATTGACTTCCAGCTCAGCGTATCCTTTTCTGGTAAATTTTCTTTAACATTCCAAAGTCAACAAAAGTTAGTAAAAAACATAAATCCTGTGAACAAGCGATGACAGCACTTTTTTTTCATAAGTGGCTTAAAGAAACGTTTAAAAATTATATCGTCGCCTCAGAGCAACAGTAAGATATCTTCGTGTTATTTCTGCGGTTATATATCTTACTGTTGCTCTGAGGCGACGATATATGTGTGTATATGTGTATTCCTCAGAAACAATGTTGTAAGAAAGAGACATTCAGACAGCTCAAAGCAAAGTAATCAACTTGTTTGGAAATGTACGGTGATTTAAATTAAGAAGAAAAAAAAACATGAGGAATTTTTGATTTTTTTATGCACCCGCTTTTTACGAGCTCTCGGTTATAACGAGCGAACATTGCCGTTCCTCGAAGTTTGTTATAAGGGAGTTCGACTGTACTTGCAAAAAAATAAATGTTTGTTTTTGACATTTTTAGAGAAGTGCAAATTGAAAAATCATATCAGTAAATGTGCTGCCCGAGGTCAGATCTGTGTTATGGATCATTTGTATAACGCCATCTGCAAATGTCCACCAACGACTGCATGGAATGAAACAACCCAAAGATGTGATATTTTAAGTAAGTATGAAAAATTAATTTCGGTTTGATGTTTTCTTATTTGTGTTTGTTTTCTTTTGAGAAATGGAAGGATTTACGAACCCAAAATGCAGTTTTCTAAAAGATGTTCCTTTTACGTTCTATGCGACAGTTTATAGATTCGGCTTCTCTTAACTACGTCCAACTTTTCCCCCTTGTTTATTATGTGTACAGAAAAACGATTCTTAATACAACAGTAACTAAATTTGGACCATTATGTGAAAGTTGCGTGAGTCACATAAGGATCCAAAGGTCATGCTAATAACGTAGCGTCATAGTAAAGTCGTCAAAAGGTTTCAGCAACTTACAAGTGACAAACCGCGGCTACATTACTAAGTGACGTAATAGTGACGTCTTCATAATGTTACAAATTAACTGCATTAATAAAGCCAATGCATGGGCCTGGCTAAGGCCCCCATATATACGAGCCGACGCATCAGCTTAAGATTAGCCATTTTGGATCGGAGCGCGTGTTTGAGTGGTTCTATATCACCAAACGCGATAATTCTGGCGAGTTATCGCGTTTGGTGATGGTTCACTGTCAGCAATTATTAGCGGTACGTGAATTGTTTATTAAATCAAATATCATTTTCGGCAAATTTGGCGAAATCCGCAATTTTACTGTGGCAACCCTAGCAACGCAGCAGTGAAAAATCCGATCCAAAATGGCTAAACTTAAGCTGATGCGTCGGCCTATCTATATAGTGGCACTAGGCCTGGCCGATTCATCTGCTGAGCCCTAATATTTCCTTTTAAACTCTCCAAAAAAAAAAAAAAAAAAAAAAAAAACTTTTCAACTCTAAATGCGGAAACTAATATCCTACAAATCAGAGGTTCCGAAATTGGGTGCCGCGACACTCTGGGGTTCCGTAGGAAGAGGCGAGGTATCAATATATAAATATGTAACAGCAGCATGCCGTGAGAAAATTCTAATTTATCATGCGAGGCAGCGAGAAGCGAAGGGATGCAAGTAGATATTTACAAGTTTTGAGTAAAACACGTTTAAAGTTCAGGTCCTAAGTAGACTGTCATTGAATTTTTTTTCTAAATCATGCTGTATAACAGCACCCACCAGAGCTACTAGTGCCCCAAGAGACTACTCTTGCCCCAAGAGAGAGAGGAGAGGTTCCCCTACCATTTGTACTGTTTTTCTCCAAATTTTTAATCTTGTCACTTACATCCCTTTGTTTCTCACTGCTCTACATGATGCCTCTAATTGGAAAAAAGTTTAGAAATCCCTGCTGTAAACTAAAGTTTCAGTTTTGAGTATTTGTGCACTTGTGCTGATTTTAATCATAAATCAAATATATACTAATAATGTAAAGCTGAACAGTTTGTTTGTTTGAACGCGCTAATCTCAGGAACTTCTGGTTCGGATTGAAAAATTATTTTTGTGTTAAATTGTCCATTTATTGAGGAAGGCTGTGGGCTACCACGCTATATGAGTAACAGTAGTAAACTTAGCAATAAATTGAAATTAAATCAATAAAAATCATGATGCATTTTTTATTGCATCGATAGCTAAGAATGTTGATGCCAGAACTGCTGAATCGGTAAAGCGCTTAACTAGCAACTGTGGGGTCTTTGGTTCAAAACCGGTTGCGGGCAAGAAGATTTGGTAAATTTTATGAGCTCATTCAAAACTGAAGGGTTTTCAATTTTTTTTCTTTTTTCGATTTTCTAGTTTAACGGAAAACATTGATGTGGAAAAGGGTGTGTAATTTTTTACCACGTATATATCATGTATATACCATAGCGCGATGTAGTTAAAATGTTTTATTTAAATACATTGTTGTCTTATTAACGCGGGTGAAGTCGCACGGCACAGCTAAAAATAAATAAAAGAAAGTATAAATTGTTTCTCAATATTATTACGGACCCAGGCAACGCTTGGTATGTTTGCTAGTCCATAATACAAATTTTAATTTGATACTTTCATTCTCATCCCTGTAAACATTTTCTAAAGCATTCTTTATAGATGATTTCAGAACACTGTAAGAATTATTTTCTGTTGCAATCCATTTCAGACGAAAACATACTCATGATGCAGAATTTACCAGTTATTAAGAAAAAATACGTTCAAGAAGATGGTTCCTTGGATAAAGTGATGCTGAATGTTGACATCGTAAATGCGGTATGCGTTCTCTAATTATTACTTTCAGAGTTTATGCCCACTCTAAAATATAATTACTAAAAAATCATCATAATTTTACAATTTAGAAGAATTTCCACCTCCAGCTCAGTCACTCCTATGCCGGGCTGATGAGTGCTAATAAGCACGAAACTGCAGTCCTCGGCTGGAAATGACTGAGCTGGCGGTGTATTTCATGTATTTCTGCCTTAGTCCTGGCTATAGAGGGTAACTTACTGAATGTATCTGCCTAGTCTTCAATATTCGAGTTGAACCGAACCATAGTTTCGGTCACTCGTCTGGTCAGTGCGAATTCTGTATTAGCTACCAGTTTGTTTGGCACTCTAGGCTTCCTTAAGTAGTTTTCCACCTCCAGCTCAGTCACTCCTATGCCGGGCTGATGAGTGATAATTAGCACGAAACTGCAGTCCTCGGCTGGAATTGACTGAGCTGGCGGTGTATTTTATGTATTTGAAGAATTTGTGTTAACGCTAATTATTCAGGCTATGAATGCTTTAATAGTTAACTTAGGATAACATTTATTTTGCAACGTTTTAAAAACCTGTTACCTTTGCACTTCTGAGATCAATTCTGTCTATTTTTTGCGAAAGAAGTAAACCTGCTGTTGATCTAAGAAGACGAAAAATGGCCAACATGTGAAACAGTTATAGAAGGAAATCTCTAATTAATCTCTTAACGAACACATTTATAAAGTAAATGTAATAAACCGACTCAAAAATGGGAATTAGGGATAATTTTTTAGATTCTTGTCAGTTTTAACAAACCAAGAAAAAGATTTTTCCTGCATGGAGATTTTTTCTTACCAAGCCTATAGTGATTTGGTTTTTTGGTCAACGCGTAAACGTCGTCCTTGTTTTTATTTGAAAGATTCCTTCCGGGCCAGCTTAAAAACTCGTTCAAAAGATAAATTCTTCATAGGATGACTATGAGTAAATGTTTTTAGAGACTTTTTAAAATCTCGTGAGTAGACATTTTACAAGAGTCTTTAACTGTCCTGCTGAGCCTACACCAGGGACGGTTACAAACTACCATTTTTAGGGATGTCATGGTGAAGATTGACCACTTCACAATGCTTACGTTCGACGAGCACGACGGTAGCTCCCGGTTGGTTAATCACGTGACAGCAATGACGTCAGCGGTTACTAACCGGTTATTCATGAACCAATGCTTCATCGAACGCTTTCGGTTGATCACCGTTCACTTGCGCAGAAATGGCGCGGACGAACAACACGCAGGTGAAAAATACTTATAGTTGGTCAAAAATGTCACGTGGTTCCCTCAACTAATCAACCAGCTTAAGTTGCGGTTGACCGGTAGATGAACCGGTGAGGCTCATAGAACGACATCGGAAGCGACCAGTTAACCGGTAGCTCTCAAGAACGCTGCGGTTAGCCACCGGTTACTCACCGGTCGACCGGTGAGGTTCGTCGAACGCAAGCAAAGAAGGAACCTGCGGTTTTGGGAACGAAAAACTTCTGAAACTGCTTGAATGTCAACTAAAAACACCAAATCGGTGACGAATAAGGTACATAATAAAGCATAAACGTTGTTAAATGATTTCAAAAGCAAGAAGTATTTCAAAAATGTTTCTTTTTTAAAAACAATTAATTAATTGAAAATATTATTATATCTAAGAAGAAAGAAATGGTTGTCATTTTGTTCACAAAGTGTTAAGACAGAATGATAATGGATAATATTGTCGACCGTTTAGTAGCGGTCATGACCTACATGACCCTCTCCTTGTATCCACCCCTGTTCTACATTTGATTCTGAATTTTTATAATCAGTATTTTTGATTTAAAAATGTATTTGTCCCTCGAACGTAAGAGTTTTAACAGGGTCTGTGTACCAGAGTTCATGCGAGAACTATAAGTATTAGGTTTAAAAGAATTTTATTTTCTGAAAAACATTTCTTTTGATTTTAGATGAACACAGTGTATCCAAAGAAAATCCTAGATTACGCTTACTTGTTGAACTACACGTAAGTAAACATTGTTTCTCATTTCAGTTTGATTTTTAATTTTAACGAAATAATGCACAATAATAACAAAATACAAAAAAAAAAAAAAATATTCGCAAGCATTTGAGTTTTAAAGAAACTTTCATAGAATATTTTTAAAGCTATCCGACTTAGACCTACAAAACAGCATTCGTCAATTAATCAAACTACGATACACCTGAAATACACCGCCAATTAAAGCCGAGGACTGCAGCTTCGTGCTTATTAGCACTCATCAGCCCGGCATAGGAGTAACTGAGCTGGAGGTGGAAAACCTCTTAATGAAGCCTAGAGTGCCAAACAAACTGGTAGCTAATACAGAAATATCACCATTGTATTAGCTTCCAGTTTGTTTGGCACTTTAGGCTTCCTTAAGAGGCTTTCTACCTCCAGTTCAGTCATTCCTATGCCGGGCTGATGAGTGCTAAAACTGCAGTTTTCGGCTGGAATTGATTGAGCTGGCCATATGGCGGTAACTTACTGGATACGATACACCTGTTCCAGACTAGATTCCATAATTGAACCTTTATTTTGAAAAATAACTTTTTGTTTAAAATACTTTAAATTTTGGTCAAAAGGTGATGAAAAATTGCGAATCATGGAGAGGATTTATCAGCAGGGCTCTAAATCCGTTATTTTTTAGAATTCGTGTTTTGATCAGACCAACTGATGTCAGGGCATGCCCTTGGAATGTCAGTCTTTCAACTGAGATACCCCTTGTTCAATTGAAAATTTTGTGATTGCATTTCTCTTTTGAAGGAACAAAAGATTGTTTATATATTGCTCTCTTCGTAAAAACTTGACATTTATATTTCGTGTCCTCTCGGTTTGTATTGTCTTTGTGATTGGTCGACCTGTTGCATTTACCCATTTTAATATCGTTGAATAACAGATTAAAACAAAATCACACAACTTTGATTTTCATGTTTAAACTCATCCGAAGCTAACCCCTAAGGTTTTACACAAAGAACTTAATGTTCTGTCAAGAAATTCAAGGATTTTAGAAACTTAAACATTTTTAAGCTTTGATACAAGAAGATAAGCTGATCTACAACGCCATAGAAGCAAAACGGTAAATTTACCATGTACATACTTCGTTTCAGAAACGTTTACAAAGGGTTGTGAACAACATTTTAAAACGTTTGTGAAACGTAACGTGTGCTACCTGAGTTGTATCTGTCATATAGTTTTACCTTAACACCGTCCAAAAATGTGCAATAATTCAAAATCTTTTGCTTTTTCGACTCATCCAAGTTTTTAAAAAATCAGTCGTCTGTTCTGCAGTTATTTAAAGAACTTTAATTTTTTAGTTATGCAATATCTACTGGTGTTGGTAATAACATTTTTTTTAGCGCGTTGAATGAAAAATGTTTTCACATTTAAAACTTGATAACTACTTGAACTCGCGATATTATTATTGCTACATTCTGCTTCATTTCTTGCACTATGGCTATCGGTTCTGTAGCAGTTTCACTGTAATATACTTTCAATAACTCCACACTCTAAGGATGTGCATTCGTTTCAAACGTTATGTACTTCTGAGCCTAAAACCTTAAGTTTAAACTTCAACATCACATTGATACAATCGATTGCTTAAAAAAAAACATAAACTTTGTTTATGTTTCTTTTTACAAAAAAGGAAGCATTGTATTCGCAAAATAATTTTCACTCAAAAATCGACCTTAATTTTCATTTTACTCACCCTCGAATGAATATTGAGTTTGGGGTTCGAGTTTTTTTTTTCGACTCGACCACACGTGTATAAGAGCCTAAGAACGTATAGACACGCGAAATATCCATAATGATGATTCCCGAGTTAATTACAACAAATTTTCTCGTGACGTCTGTATGTACGTATGTATGTATGTGTGTATGCATGTCGCATAACACAAGAACGGTAAGTTCTAGAAAGTTGAAATTTGGTACGTAGACTCCTAGTGGGGTCTAGTTGTGCAACTCCCCTTTTGGTTGCATTCGGGTGTTTCTAAAGGGGTCTTTTGCCCCTTTTTTGGGGGGAAATCATTGTTAATTTCGATGTAAACTCTAGTGGTGTTATAATTTGTCGGACACTTGGCGATATATCGCCATTCTTTTGGTAGCCAAGTTTTCTCCCCAACTTGACGACAAATTTGGCAATTTTTAAAAATTTGTTTTAATTTGGCCACTGTTGGTGATATTTAGAAAGTAAACTATTGAATCACATTAAAATTGCCAGTAATGGGGAAATGACATTAGCTCGTTCTTTTTTAGGGAATCCTCGCTTGTTGTAAAGTGCAATGTGATTGCTCAATTTAGCGGCCCGACGAAGTATGATGCTAAACGTTACACTTTATATGCAGATCTTCAACTAAATTGCAGTGACTGCTCAATGTATCTGCTGCCGCCAATACTTCTGGATAAGCAGTCTTTCAATGACAGTAAGTTCTTTTTCTGTGTCAATCCAGCCAGATTCATGCGACGACTATACACGACACTTTTCATTTATACAAATAAATACAAATACAAAAGTGACGACCAGCAACAGGCTCTGGGCCCAGCTAGACTGGTCCTAGTCAATTTACAATCACCAGTGAAGATCAATGGCCCTCTTAAAACTGTCTACTCCCTTGCTCATTACTCACCTCTTCCGGTAAACTGTTCCAAGGCTCCACTACCCTGCTAAAATAATTTTTCCTAACATCCATGTTAGCCTGAGATTTAAATAGCTTAAAACAATGACCCCGTGTCCTGTTTTCAGTGCTAAACTTTAGCCCCGTAACATCTTTCGTTTCAATAAATTTAAACAGCTGATTTGTTTTGATACTCCTATCTAAGGCTCCTGTATATACGATAGGGTATGTCATAACTTTTCTTTTTTGAATATTTACTTGCGCAACTATGATGCACTGTGATTTCTCCCTAGAAATTCATTTCTTATATTATTTTTGAAAAATATTAAGGTTTAGCTACCGGGAAACAAGCTACAAAGTTTGAAAAAAAAGGTAAAAAATATTCAATTTGCAAAAATTTTTATGAAAATAAAATGTTTGAAATTCTTGTTCTAGTACCATTCAAATGCTTTCTTTTAACACTCTTTACACATGTTTTTATGATTAACTAAATTTCTTTAAAGTTTTTAGTTCGCAAATAACCTGTACATTTTCGGGAAATCAACCAAAATTCGGTTTTTTCAGCTTATCTTGAACATTGCAGCATTTCTTCTGAAAAAGTGCAACAATATTAACCCTAGAGAAGTCGCGCTTCGGTCGATTCCCCGTCCGTTGTCAGATATTTCACTCTATCCCACCACCCCTTATTATAATAACGGGGCCCATCTGTGTAGCTGAAGGTCCGACTCTCCCCAGCCCACACACTTAGTTCTGAGAATTTTCTTCGGTATTTCGAGGTTGTATAGCTTTTGGAAATGTATGTTGGTCAATTAGACCAATAGCGCGCCCTCCTAGTCAGGTGTCATTTTCTCCCTGGCATTTCCTTTCTTCTGCTTTCGTCTCACGGATCGCTACGGTGGGGAAAAGACCGAAGCGCGAACACTAGCGTAACAAAAGGAAAAGCGACTTCTCTAGGGTTAATTTCCCAATAAATGTTCACTATGTGTTAGTTAGACCCACACATACGTAACCTTTTTGTCATAATTTCTATCAATCGTTAAATAATTTCAATATTACGAGCGAAACAGCGCGGAACTTGACACCCATTCAAATCAAACGCGCCAATAGCAGCTCATATACATGTGGCGATCTTCTCTTATTTCGCGAAGCAGGTAGGGTCATGGAGGTAGTATTCCTACATCCATGGGTAGGGTATTTATCTAGTAAGTGTGACGTTTTATCTTTTAACTCGGCTTTCCTTCCGCGCTTCGTGACGTCACTGTCAACTTAAGTTGCAAGCAAGTATAGAAGAATAGAAAAACCGAAACTCGTTCCGATAACGTTCTATCTCTCTTATTAGGGTTGAAGCAAAAGTTTTTCATCTTAGATCTTAATTATCTCATAATATTTAATAAAAGCTACAAAAAATGAATTTGTTGTTAACTCAAGGACTGAATATTTTTGAGCAATCACGATTGCTTATTGTTCTCACTTGACAGTTTTGAATTCCTATCATTTTATTTTCCCACCAGCACCCTCTGCCAGCTTCACAATGCTGCTCCTCTTGCGAAAACCGTCTCCAGGTTGTGTCCATATCCTACACACACACGCATACACACACACGCTTACACACACATACACACACTCATGCCTACGCACAGACACAAACACACACTCCTACACATACACACACACATACACACACTCATGCCTGCACACAGACACAAACACATATGCCTACATACACACACACTAACGCCTACACACACACACGAACGCCTACACACACACACACACGTGCGCGCGTACACACAGCACTGCATACACAACACACGCATACATACACACACACACACCCACATATATGCGCCTGCACTAACACACACTCGCATTCGTACACACACGCTCGTGATTGCGAAAAACATAATTGGAATTCAAGACGCCAAAAATTCAAATTAATATATATATATATATTTTAAATTACTTTCAGTTACTTTACAAAACCTGGATTTTTGCTCCGAGCCTCTGAAAAACTACCTGTGTGGTCCAGGAAGTGGATGTAAAGACAGGACATGCTCTTGTAACAAAGGATACAGGATAACGGAAAGCAGTGTACAAGTAGCCGAAGATTTTTCACTTTTCAGATGTGAAGGTAATCATAAAAATAAAAATAATTGTTTTGCAACTAAAATTTTTAACTCAACATCAGAAAAGAAAAAAAAAAATGCGTGGTATTGTGTAATATAGATGTGAAAAATCTTCTGTCATGACTTTTTAACCCCCGTAACAAAAAGGAAGGGAAAGGGGAAGTAGAAGTTTGACGTGTCTGTCCGGAGTCGCAGCTTTTAAACAGAAGAATTGATTTTGACAATCAGGGTAAACGAAGGGCTGTGTCAGCCTCTTCGGAATTTAACGGCCCGGCCCTTGGAAGGGCCCGCTCGAAATCCGGGTGGAATTTAATTTTACATGTTTTATAAGGACAGAGACAAAAACTTACCCGGAAACCAAACTGACTATGGGCCCGCCTTTGCTCTCGGCGGCCCTGTTGATAGTTCCTGTTTTATTTAAAAGGTGGATTGATTGAGAGTGTAGAGCATTAAAGAACACTCTCGATCACATCAACACTCTACACTGTTAAAAATTTTCCGTAAAATTTACGGTAATTGTTACTGGAATCCTTGTTGCCAGTAGCTATTACCGTAAAAATCAAGTGTTACTGTAAAATTTTACGGTTTCCTCGGTGGGCCACAGCAACTAATAGGAGCTGGGATCGCTTATTTTTTTCGGTATAAATAACTGTAAAAATCAGCGATGCGTTAAGTCCGCCATTTTACAGTAACAACTGCCAGAAAGTCTTCCTGAATTTTTAACGGTGTATGTCTCACCTTTGTAAAACTTTAATTACCGAAGATACAATTAAAAACAGAGTCTGAAGTGGTTTACTTGGCTAATGCGCCTGTTTCTGTAAAAATGGCTTAAATAGGTGTAGGGTAAAGATAGATACATGGCCAATTTTAGCAGTTTTATGGCCAAAAGCAGAATTTTTCTGCATTTTCAGGAAGGGTGTATCCCAAAATCTACTCCCCCCCCATTACGTCACTGGTGATGTTCACACTTTAAATCGTAATGTCTTATTTCAAAAGCGTCTTATAGTTCTACCTAAAAACACAAGGTTAACGGCACCAGCCACAGACATGCTTAAGACATAGCTCTCAGGTTAACTCAATTTTCTGAGCCTTCCAATGAATTTAGACTTTCTAAATTATTATTTTTCTCTAATGCAACAACATATCATCTAAAGTTTGGCTGCTTCTGGATCCTCTGAATTAGTTAATTCTATTGTTATTTGCTCAATTTCGAAAAAAGGTCAGACACCCCAGTAACAGACATCGAAAAATCAGATGGGGATCATACACGGATCTGATAATATGCAACAACAGATAGGACGAGGAAAGGATGAGTGATATACAAAATTCCCTTTTTCTCTCTAAAATGGGCAAAAGTTCTTCATTTTTAGATCTAAAACCTTATTACATTCAAATGAACATGAAACACCAGCTGACCTCGTGGTGTCTGTTCATAACCTTCCACCACTGCCTTGTAAATTCCAACTGGCTCATAAAATTCACTCTGATAAACATTAGATGGTTGTACCGCATTCATGGGCCACAGCAACGTCAGTTTTACCCTCCTGAAAGGCTTACTATTTAGATCCAAACTTATAACTGTCTGTTACTGGACCCTTATCTGTTACTGCAGACCTTACCCTAGAGCTATTTAATAATGTGAGTGGTATTAATACCAGCAATTATAGTTTATGAATTACTTTTGCTTTTAGGTAATACTTTATAATATATAATTAATGACTCATAACTTCCTTTATCTTATACAATTTCTATATATATTTTTATTAGACATCGACGAATGTCTAGAGAAAACTGATGAATGCACAAAAAACACTACCTGCGTCAACATTCCTGGGGGTTATTTTTGCAACTGCAAGCAAGGTTACAAGAAATTATCCGACACCTTACCTTATAAGAACACTCCCGATAAAGAAGGTTGTGTTGGTGAGTAAATGTATTATATCATTTATATTAGTCGTAGTCTCATATATGGACGTGATCCAATGTTGCTCTGAAAGCCTCGTATATTTCATCTGCAATATTTTTCTCAAAAGAAAACTTGATTACACTTTCAGATTTTTGTTACCCAAGCCCGTGCAAGAAAGGAGCCTGCCGCTTGAAAGAGAAGGGATTCGATTGTAGGTGAGAAGCCAATGTTGTCAATTCATTCCTTTAAAAAGTAATCCTACTTATAACGAAGATAGCATATAGATGTGTATAAATCAAAAATTTTAATTAAGTAGCAATTGTAATAGCACAGTAAAAAAAAAAAAAACCTCCAATTTGAATTCCGAAACTTTGAATTCAAATTATGTTTTTCGCAATCACGAGTTGCGACAAGACTCTACTGGTTAGAGTTATTGTTTATAGAAATGGCTCCCCAGCCCAAGCATGTCCCTCCTCCTGGGTGCTTACGTGTATATAGTTGTGTGTTTGTGTGTGCAGGCTTACGTGTGTGCACGTAGGCGTGTGTAGTGTGTAAAGGCGTGCGCGCGTAGGCGACTGTGTATGCGTGTGTAGGACATGGACGCCACCGCCCAGCCAAAGTGGATTCCGGGGGACAGTGGTCAGGAGCAGCCGCGCCGCCGCCGGTGGACGGTGGTGCTGCAGCCCTGGTCCAAGCTGAAAAAGGAACCGGAACATCAAGGACTGTCAAGTGAGAACAATAAGCAATCGTGATTGCTCAAAAAAAAAAAAAAAAAAAAAACAAATCTGTGCGCATAAATTATTTGCCCTCGTGTCCCAATTATAAGAATTTGAGGTCCCCGGGTCTGCTGAAATTTAAATAAAAGTCACGAAATTTAGCAAGTTTCTATGAGTAATGGAAGGTTTCTTTCAGACGCTCTGCGGATGGATGTCCTGCCACATGCAGGGGGTGAAATCTGGTGCCTTCAACTTATCTTTAAATTTCGGTGCTTTTCTTAAAATTTCGGCAGGCTTTACGATTTTATGTCTCGATAATAAGGGCAGCAGGGCAAATAATTTATGCATCTAGAAAGATGTTTTACTATGCTCTTTCATGTGCAATTTATTTAAACTTTTTCACAGTTTCATTATTTGAATGCTTCTCTGGCAAGGTGGAATATATCTTATACGCAAAATGAAACCGCAATCGGAGTTGATAAATCAAAATACAAGTATAGATTTAAAATACAGTTTTCGTTGTTGTCTCGTGGCTGTTATCTCGTGCCAGCAACGCTGGTTACTGGGTGTTCGCTGCGTCACTTATCCAACTGCACTGTCATTTGGTGTGTTATCCGATTTCCGCAGCACAAACATGTCACAAGGATCCGCTTACTGGTGGGCAACCATTCCCAGCAAGAGCACATTCATACAAAGAAATGGCAAGGACAGGACAGAGAAAGTGTATGCATGCCCGAGCCGGGATTCGAACCCGGGACCTCCCCATCTGCAGTCAGACTACTCTGATCACCAGACAAAGCGGTCGGCAATGTAATTCTGAAAGTAAATTTAACATGAATATCACCACAATTATGAGCAAGACTAGATTTTTCTTATTGGAAACAACTAAGACTGCATGTTGTTGTTGTTGTCTTGTGTCATCTAGGCTGGCAATGTGGGGTGAACTGCTTAAATTTTCCAACTGTACCGTAATTTAATGCGAAGTCCGACTTCCACAGTACACACATGCCATAGGGACCCGTTTATAGGGTAGACAACCATTCACAGCATAACAATACATTCACACAAAGGAAAGACAAGAACAGGAGAGAGAAAGTACATCCATGCCCGAGCCAGGATTCGAACCCGGGACCACTTCATCGAAGACTGCGTGTTAAAACTGAGATATACGAAACGGGCACTATTGCGAATATCAATTATCGGAATTGATAAACTATGGAGTCGAAGTCGCGCTACGTAGTAATAGAGCAATTTTCAAGGAATTAACATTGCATATTTTTATTGACAAATTTGTTCGCAATTATTTCTTAACCTCATTATTTTGTGGTAATTTTGCTTTCAATGATTTCCACATTGAGCGAACCTAACCTGGAAGAACACTACTTATGATACGACGCTAAACTGTTCCATTAATATCGTCGTATCGTAAGCATCGAATTATGTTGCATGTTTATTCAGATGTTTTACGGCAAAAAACACCTCTGAACATTAGAAACTTCGCAAAACATAATCGAGAGCATTGGCCAAGAGTTAAGCTTTGTATTCTACCGATGTTTTTGACTCTTCAGACTTCGAGGTAACTGTGTGTGACAAACTATCAACCATAACTAACATAATGTTGTTAAAATAAAAGCGATGGTATTTAGGATTACTCTCTGTATATTTCGCTCGCAACCAAGAGCAATACTAAGCAAATAAAGAAAAATTATGTTTTTGTTTTGATGTAATTTTTTGATATCTTCACATTATGGGTACAGTTTGGCTAACCCACCATAGAATCGATGGGCCTACATTCGACTCGATCATGAAATGAGGCCTTTCTGATCTTTTTTTGGAGATTCTAAACATGTGGTCAGCTTTCTTATGAGAAGAGACTGCAGATTTAGAAGTACCAATATTTTTTAATATTAGTTTGTCGCTCTGTCACATCGCTATACGAACATTATTTTTTAACTTTCATCTCATGACAGTTGGAGTTCAAAAATTTTAAATCAGAACTATTAGTAAGCAGAATGTTTTGGATGCAACAGCTTTGTGTGTGTGTGTGTGTGTTTTTTTTTTTTTTTTTCAACTTTCTATTTATCCTACGTATACAACCAATCTTAAATGTTTTTATTTTCCCATTTGTAGCTGTGATGTAGGATACAGTGGATCGTTATGTGACGCAGCTGACGAAAACCTCCATAGTAAGTTTATTAATTTGTATATATTATAAGGTCAATTTCATTTGCTGAAAATGTTTTACATTTAACAAAGTAAGAATTACTTAGCATGGGTATTTTCGGAAGCTTACCTCCAAGACTTAAAATTTTAAATTTGACTGAATTTAAACTTAGACAGATTTTCAACAATTTATAAATTTCATTTCTATGTTTTACTAAAGCCCAGTAAACCTGTCCACAAAAAGCCGAGCTAACCTGGAAATAAGGAAAAACTATTACTTTAGTAGGGTTGTGGGCACTTTGAACAGCTTACCGGAGGAGGTGATAATGAGCAAGGGGGTGGATAGCTTTAACAGGGCCATTGATCTTCATTGGGGACTAATAAATTGACTAGGACCAGCCTAGTTGGGCCAAGAGCTTTTTGCTGGTCATCACATTTGTATTTGTATTCTGAACGATAAAATCGGTTGTAAAAGAGCAGAGAAAAGCAGCTCATGCACTGTATTCCAAATGATGGTGAGGTGACGCTCTTTCGGTGTCACGAAATGGATGTTTTTTCCTCACAACAAAAATGCTCAACGCGCCTAAAGACGTTTTGAATTCAAAAATTTCAGTTACTGTCCTTTACCTGCACTCGACAAAATAATATATACATGACTAAAAAGTTGAGTGAGAGAGAGAATGGTTGAAATTACCACCACTTCAATCCTTCTTAAAACTCTCAAACAGCTGATTGAAACCTCAAGACTTTAAGGAGCGAAATAGAATTTGGTGTTGGTATTTTGCTTGCAAAGGAGCTCACGTAGAACTTTATAATGTTCAAAACTGTTTTGTATGAAACTGTTATGCTTTCTTTCTAAGAAAAATGTGACGTACCTATTTTTTATTTTTTATTTTTTTTTTTTTCATTTTTTTTCCAAGCATGAAATAGGCTAAATACTTTTAGTCCTCACTGTGTACCAAACAGTTATCTTTCTTGTTCCTTAACTATATCTTGGAAATTTGAAACTTAATCATTAACTTAATCAAAAATGTATTTTACAGAGGCCAACACTAACTCAAAAGTCATTGGAGGAGTTTTAGGAACTCTTCTTGCAGTTATAGTTATTGCCTGCCTCGTCTTTTATTACCTCCAATTTTACAGGTAAGTAAACCTGAATATAACTTCATTTCAGAAAATGTCAAAATTAAACGATGAGTGATGTATACCTACATTATGACAGTAATTTTTGGGTACATCAGAGCTTTTTAGACCATCGTTTTAATTTTTTGGTGATTTTAAGCTTATGAATTTTAATTCTTTGAGGAAACTTGAATGTGTGTATTAGTTTTCATTTTGCTTGCATTTTTACTCTTTTGGAAAAAAGTCATTTGTAACGAGGGCATATACAACATGAATTTAAAAATAAAAGGCAGTTGCGGTCCTGACAGACAGAAACTTAGCTTTTATTGACTAATGTATATACTACTGCCCAAAATCACAAGAAATTTGAGAATATAACCTTTTTTACAATGTGATACTTTTTTTTTTCTTTTCAACTGTTATTTACTTGTATACCTTAAAGAGAAGATGTTACTAATTTATTGAAAAAAAATAGTGACTAAGCTCCTCCACAGAAGAGATAATAAATGAATGAAACTAAGCCAAAAAGCATTTAATGTGCCTCTAGCTTTTGCCATCAGGGTCACTTTTACACAAGGTATACGCAGGTTTACTCAATATTGTTACAAATCCTGTAAATAGTAATTATTGTAGTAACGTAACCTGTAAATAGTTTCCCGTAATGAATATACAACCCCTTAACATATGGCGAAAGGATACGATCCCCCTATTTCCTTTTTGTTCATTGATAAAATTTGATAACGGTCTACTTTTTTTTCCAGAAGCGTGTGGAATATTTGAGAGATTTCTTTTCGGTGTTTATATAAACGGTTACGCTGGATAAAGAGTTAGTTTCGATTGAGAATTTGTACTCAGAGTGTATTAGCTCTGTTTATTGCGAGGCATTTCGCTGTGTTGTTTTCGTATTTGGAAGTAAATACGTGTGTAAACGTTGAGTTTACGGTGTTGAGTGATATTGGTTTAATTGCTGATGATTAATTTAGCAGTTGTTGACACTCTTTCCTGTACATAGTGTAAATAAATTTCCTGTATTTTTAATCAAGAACTGTGTCATCCTTTCGAGAAAGTTGGAAGCCGCACCGAATCCGTTACAATTTGGCGCCCAACGTGGGGCTTCTTCTGGACTTTCTTGGAGTAAGTGTGACTTTGGACATTTTTTTTCATAAAGACTGTTAGAATTTATAGACTTTGTTTTTATGGTGATTACTCGCGCAATGGATGACCAACTAAAACAACTTCTGGAAGCAATTAATGCTGTGAAAAGTGACTTGACCGAAAGTTTGGCGGCTAATCAAGAACAATTGAAAAATGAATTGGCGACTAACCAAGAACAGTTAAATAGTGATTTAACTGCTAAAATTACTACAAGTCAAGATGAAATAAAAAGTGACCTAACGTCGATGAAAACCATGATGGAGAATCAACTAACCGCCATGGGAGATAAAGTTGATGCTCTGGAAGAAAAATTTGATACTGTGGAAGAGCGTATCGCTAATGTGGAAAATAAGTTGGAAGAAGAAGACAAGAAATTTACTTCATTTAAGGAAGAAATAATTAAAGACATGGAACGGAGATTGGCGACCGCGGAAAGCAGTTCTGTACAGTTTGGCGCTCCCACATCTGTTGCTCGACCGTCCATTAAACTGGCCACATTTGATGGGAAAAGTTCGTGGCAGGTGTACAAGACCCAATTCATGATAGTGGCGGAAGCGAACGGATGGGACTCTGCTACCAAGGCCTGCCATCTTGCAGCATCCCTGAGAGGTGACGCAGCGGACATTCTTCAGACCCTTCCGGACAGCCAGCGCCTGGATTTCGCCGCCCTCACATCTGCGTTGGAGCTTCGCTTCGGTGAGAAGTGCCAGAAAGATTTCAGCCGACTCCAGTTGAAGTCCCGTTTCCAGAAAACCGGGGAAACCCTGCAAGAGCTAGCGGCGGACGTCGAGAGACTGTCTCATCTTGCTTTTTGCGACTGTCCTGCGGATGTTCGAGACAACCTGGCACTCAACTACTACATCGACGGGGTTCGAGATCCGGAAATCCAGAAAGCTCTACGGATGGCGGATGTCAAAGACCTGAGTTCTGCTGTTGTGTATGCGATGAAGTTGGAGGCCGCCCAGCAAGCAACCCGCAAGGATCGCCATTCAATCCGCGGCGTGAAAACTGATGAGCCTGATCCGGTTTCGTCACGCTTTGCTGAACTGGAAAAGCAAATAAAAGAAATTGCAGGAATCCTCAAAAGGACTTCGGCTCCCAAGTACCAAAATGGACAATCACTTAAGTGCTGGAAATGTGGCGGCGAGGGTCACTTACGAAGAAACTGTGAAGCTCGCCAAGAAACCAGAGGGAAGAGCACCTCTCCCTCCCAGGTCCAGGAAAACTAAGCCATGGCAATCTCGCGGGGCGGAGGTCGCCAAATTGGAATGAGCCCCATCTTAAAGTTTTCCAGATTTCATCGACGAGTGGCGGCAGTAATGGACTGTTTGTTTACGCATACGTAAACGGGTTTCCCTGCGAACTGATTATTGACACTGGAGCCAATGTTACAATCATTAGAACAGATGTGGCTCGTAAATTTGGACTCAACATTCTATGGACTCCGCCCTGCGTTACCCTCCAAACTGTGACAGGTGACAAGATCGAGATTGAAGGTAAAGTAAACTTAGAAATTGTGTTTGGAAATGCCACTTACCATCATACGGCATTCGTTGCTGCTATCACAGACCCCTTCATTCTCGGATTGGACTTTTTAAAGAAGTATGACTTCAACCTCGACTTCAAGACAAATGAGCTGCACTCGATGAGAGAAGACATAGCCGTTTTCCCCGCAGAAAGTGATGTAAAATCCGCTCATCAAATAATAGCCCAAACAGATTTATCGATTCCCTCAAGGTCAGAATCATTAATACCTGGCTCCATTGAAGAAAGCAATAGTTTTCGATTTGGACTCATTGAATACCCCAACTTAAGCAATAGCCCAAAAGGAGTGCTGGTAGCATCTACGCTGGTGGACCTTTCTAAAGATGTAATTCCTGTGCGAGTCGTCAACGTGAGTGAAAGGCCAAGGAATATCCGGAAAGGTGAAGTGCTGGCAACTTGTACTCCAGTAAACTGCATCATTAGAAGAATCAATTCCCACGAGACTGTGTCTTCTGAGTCCTTGACATCGAAGTTAATTGGGAGTGCACCCTTATCGAAGGATCAAAGAACTGCTGCGGAACAATTGGTGGACGACTTCAAGCATCTGTTTTCATCTACATCGGAGGATGTTGACCGTACGAATTTAACGCAGCATAGGATTTACACTGGAGAACACCCCCCTATTAACTTACCGGCGGTTTTGCACGTCTTATCACGCCGTAGCAAGATCACGTCGCTAGCGTTTTACACGTATTTTTCTGACACTAAATTTTCGTTGTCAAACGGTCCAAGGCGTAGAATCCTGCGTTTCCTTTCCCCTCTCCTGAGAGCGGCACCCCGGAGCGCAGGGGCCCACCTTCTGTATTCACACATGCAAACAATACCCTTTCATCAGGTTGGGGTTTCACGGTTCAGTGCATCCTTCTTATCAACGCAAAGATTTCTAAGCAAACCTCCTTGCTATTTATTGTAAGCATGTGCTAAAAGCAAAACTTGATTCCAAGAATGAAATATCCACTTCTCTTTTTTCTAAGCTTAAAATTTACATTTAATTAATAATTGTGCTGTAAACGGATGCAACATAATTTAATTGACGACAATGACATTCAATTACATTTCAAATAAATTAATAAATAAAAGCCGTGAGATTTCAAATTGAACGAAAACAAACTAAGTATCCTTTTGGAAATAAATTTATAGCTACGGCTTTATTCGCTACTAACATATAATTTAGGAACTTTAAGTGTTATAAAATCACAATGCTGTAAAGAAAACCAAAGAGTACACGTAAAAGATCAATTTTCAACTTTTATGTGCACTTACGTCGCGTTTTACGCACAATTAGGCAGATGTTGTACTCAAAACACATTATAAAAAATATTAAAAAAAGGGATATTTTTTCAAATTTATTTACTCTAACTGATTGGCCTTGGGTTTTGGTCGCAAATTTCAATCATTAATATCAGAAACATTTTAAATTCACCGATTCTGTCTAATACTTCAGCTTATAATTATTTTAATCACAAAGAAAAACAAACATTTATCTCTTAGCATACAATTTCAATTCTGTATAAGTAAAAAAAAAACTAAATAAACAATATATAGTAAGAGCAAAAATTTTGCACAACACCTGGCAGCTATTGTGTTAACATTTATACAAAAAAAAAAAAAAAAAAAAAAACTTCAGTTGTTAGCAAAGAACAATAATATTTTTTTTATTGTTATTAAAAATGGAAAAGTATATGAAAATGAATAGTTTTCAAAAAAAAAAATCAAATTGAATCGTTTGTAGCTTTTTCTTTTCAATAAAAAATAAAGAGCCTCGGAATTTTTTTTCATTGAGAGGGGGAAGAAATTCAGAAGAATGGGACCTGACTCTTAGTAAAGGAAATTTCTATGGAGTTGCTTAAGATCTACAGTATTTTGTAGGAAGATGGAAATGGGGAAATGGTTAAGTGAGAATTTATAACTATTCTTTTATGTAAAAAAAGGAATAATAATAAATAGAGAAAAATAAATAAAGGTTTAAACCGTTTTATAATTAAAATAAAACTTCAGCAGAGCTTAACTATTTGTACTTTATTAAGCAACAAATCCAGAATTTTCATTGATCTCAATTTGCCCAAAGCCTGATATTTATCTCAAATCACTATTTAATCTGTGCGATTGCTTGATACAAGTCATATGATCTTTCAATTCCTTGGAACAACTTATGCAAAAATAATTATAAAACCTTGATTTTTATAGAAAAATCATCATAATTCATGCTTCATACTAATTAATAAACCTTTTACAGGGATGAAAATTCGTAAAATTATTTTAACAACTTTTTTGCTGCGACTTTTTTTTTACCACTATGATTTAAAAGTATTTCGTTGTTTACCATTTTTTGCTTTAATTGTGTTTTCATAACTTTGATTTGATACCTAGTTCGGTCACGTAGGTCTTAACTACTAGCAGGGGCACTCCGAAATAAAATGAGAGGGGGGGGGGAGGTGGATTCTCAAATTTTCGAATGAAGTTCTACTTTTTCCAAATGATAAACATGAGCATGCACATTATATCATACTTACATAACATCTAATGAGAAGCAACATTATGCATCATTAAAAACAATTTTTAAAATTTGAAAGAAGAATCTCAATGTTGCAATAGTGTTTCCACATTTTTCAAATGAGAATTTTTTGGGGAGGTTACACTGTCCTTCTGAGCCTCTCATCGAGGCGCCCCATACTAGATCCCATGTGATTGTCAGTGTTTCTTTAATAATAGCTTTGTTAAATACGCCATAACTCAGTGAATGTTGGATTTAGTATTTGTTTTCCCATTTTCAAACGGGATCCTAGACAATCCCGATTTTCATTCAAAAATCCAGTGTCCCGTCCAGTTAACTTCACGTTTCGGTAAAATATAAGTTTCATTACAGATGACCAAAAAAATATAAAAATAATTAACCGTGAAGGATTATTTAAAATAATAAATTTTTCATTTCTGTACCTCTTAGCCAGACTGACGTAAGTCCAAAAATTTGAATTTTCTGTTTATTACTGCTAGGGTTCGCCGATATATATCCGATATTTGTTCTGAAAATATCATGATATTTTGATATTTTCGATATTTATTTTTCCAACTACGGTATTTTCAGTATAAAAATTATATTAATCATAGTAATATAGCTCATTTATTATTAAAAATACCTAAAACGTTATGCACTATAGTTTTATGATGTATTATTACACATTAATATAACAAAATAATGTATTTTTTTTATTCATAAAATTATTAGTAATGTAACAATTTTAATGCATATTAAAAGTACCTAATTAAATGTTAACCATTGGTTGGAACAAAAGAAAATGTCTTATGACTGTGCCCCTGACTGTTGCATATTGTTTTTTTCTGAATCATATAACTGTGTAAAAGTAGCTAACAGAAGACAAATGAGTAGAACAGCTAACGCTATATTAACTCTATTAAAATTGACTAAAATGTAAAATGGAATATTAGATATGAATAATTAAAGAAACCTTAATTTTAAGTCTGCACATTATAATAATAAATAAAAAGGGATTTGAGGATGCATTTACTATTTTGAAGACATTAGTTTGCGTTGATTGAAAATATCGGATATTTTACATATTTTCGAAAATTGCACTCACATGACATATTTTTTTCTCTCCTGTAAAGTAGCGTATGTGAATCACGTTAGTTTAGCTCTGAGGTACAGATTTGTAATTTATGAGCTATAAAATTACTATCGGATTTGCTTGTAAGGAATTTTACAAAAAGATTTAAAACAAAAAAGACTTTCTAAAAAAAGTCCTAGCCAATGCAATAAACAAGTAAATATTGTTCAAAATTCAATTCCTCATTTCTTGCTGAAGTAACTTCAAAAGATTAACGTTTACAAAGTAAATTGTTTAAATGTATCTGCTTGCGTCATGTATCATTTATTATTCCTGGTTTAGGCTGATAATTAGTAATCATTTATCCATAGCATTGAGAATAGACTACCTTCTAAAACACTCTGAAAACCAGCCGGGGTGTGTACCTTTTGAAATACCCACGGTGGGGGGGGGGGGGGGGGGGGGTCCTGGTTGAACATTTCGGAAATAAGGCAAGTCTAGGTATACCGCTATTACGATCACTTAGTCTCAAATATGGCGAGATTCGAAACATAAAAATGCACAAATAAAGAAAAAAATATACATATACAAACATAGTATGTAAAAAGTATGCATAGATGTATAAATTTGCAGTGCTTTTTTCCCCCAGCGTTAAAAGAGAAACAACGAATTGCTGTTGCGCGGAAGGGGGGAGGGAATTCCTTTATTGCTTTTTATTATTACGTATCATTTCAGGTTATGCAAAACATTACAATCATAACTAAATGCATTTAGCTATTTCATATTGAAATAACTTGTCCCAAATATTGTTTTATAAATGTTGAATATGAGTAGTTAAATTCAATAATAAAATATGTGAATAGTAATTTAGAGCAGTAGTAGGAGATAGCAATTCCAGAGATTTAAAATCTAGATTATTACTTCATAAATATTACAGAAAGTTGTGATTAGTAAAACACGACTGGCTGAAAGGAATTCAACTCGTTTGCTACACGTGTTGAGGGGAGAAATGGGCGGGACGGACCTTGGCAGCATGTCTGGAGGAGTTCCACTCTTCCCTGCGACACGCGTTGAAAAGAAAGGGGTTGAGCTTTGACAGCACGTCCTGGTCAAAAGGGATTAAGTGCTTTTTATCTCCTTCCGAAAGGGGGAGGGAATTTCAAGATAAAAAGTATTGACCATTTCGAGCAGATAGCCATGTTCCCAAGGTGACCTTTTCCAGGTGAAATTCCGCTCGTATGTCAAACCGCCAGAGAGTTAAACAGCATCCAAGACGACTACCGTTCGCTAAGAAGGAAGAGGTTGAAACCCTCCTGAAAGAGATGAAGGAGAATGATGTAATCGAACCTTCATCCAGTCCTTGGGCCTCTCCCATCGTCTTGGTCCGAAAGAAAGATGGCTCCACCAGATTTTGTGTCGATTACCGACGGCTGAATGAAATCACCAAGAAAGACAGTTACCCTCTTCCACGGATAGACGACACCTTGGACACTCTTTCCGGACACAAGTGGTTTTCGACCCTGGACTTGAAGAGCGGCTACTGGCAGGTTGAGATACACCCTGATGACCGAGAGAAGACAACGTTTACAACTGGACAAGGCTTATGGCAGTTTAAAGTGATGCCCTTCGGCCTCTGCAATGCACCAGCTACGTTCGAGCGTCTTATGGAGACAGTGTTAAGAGGACTCTCTTACGAATCCTGTCTGGTCTACTTAGACGATATCATCATCGTGGGACGCAGCTTCGAAGAACATCTGGCAAATCTTAGGAAGGTGCTGCAAAAGCTTAAGGAAGCCAATCTGAAGTTAAGTCCGTCCAAATGTAATTTGTTCCGCCGGGAAGTGAACTATCTTGGTCACATCATCTCTTCTGAGGGTGTGCAAACCGATCCAGAGAAGGTATCTGCGGTCAAGAGTTGGAGTCGTCCCGAAAACATCCATCAGCTGCGAAGTTTCCTGGGGCTCTGCACGTACTATAGGAAGTTTGTGAAGGGTTTTTCCAACATTGCACGACCTTTGCATAAGCTGACGGAAAGCAAGCAAAAGTTTGAATGGTCCAAAGAATGCGAAGATGCATTTCTACGACTGAAGGAGGCTTTAACAACAACGCCGATTCTCTCATATCCTCAGCCTGGAAAATCCTTCATCCTAGACACTGATGCGAGCCACGAAGGCATCGGAGCTGTTTTATCCCAAGAAATTGACGGCAATGAACATGTCATCGCTTACTGGAGCAAATGCTTATCAAAGTCGGAGCGAAATTACTGCGTCACCAGAAAGGAGTTACTGGCCATAGTGAAAGCTGTAGAACACTTCCATCATTACCTCTACGGCCGAAAATTTCTGCTTCGGACAGATCATGCCTCGTTAACTTGGCTTTTGAACTTCAAGAATCCAGAAGGCCAGATAGCCAGGTGGATACAGCGGCTCCAGGAATATGACATGGAGATCAAGCACCGAAAAGGGTGGTCTCACGGTAATGCAGACGCTTTATCAAGGAGACCCTGTCCTGAGAACTGCAATTATTGTTCCCGAATCGAGAAACAGTATGGAACGACTAGCGCTACCGCCTATCAGGTGACAGTGACTCCAATATCATCAGAACCTGATCCATGGAGTGACGACCAAGTTCGAAAAGATCAACTTGAAGACCCCGACATAAAACCAATTTTGGAGTTCATGGAAAGTGACAGTCGGCGACCTAGCTGGCATGACGTTTCCATCTTCAGTCCTGCAACAAAAAGATACTGGGCTTTATGGAACTCGCTCCATTTACGGAACGGCGTGCTACACCGAAAATGGGAATCTGACGACGGCAAAACATCTAGGTGGCAGTTACTACTTCCTCGATCAAGGATTTCAGATGTTCTGAAAGAAATACATAGTAGTGCGACTGGAGGACATTTTGGTGTCTTGAAAACCCTCAATAAAGTTCGGGAGCGCTTCTTCTGGAGCAAGGCGAAGGATGACGTGGAGAAGTGGTGCCATTCTTGTGACGCCTGTGCTGCTCGTAAAGGACCGAAGAAGAGAAGCAGAGGGAAGCTACATCTGTACAACGTTGGAGCTCCTTTCGAACGAATTGGGATCGACATCCTGGGTCCTCTACCAAGAACTGCTGATGGGAACAAATACGTTCTTGTTTCCATCGACTATTTCACCAAATGGTCGGAAGCATATCCCATTCCAGATCAAGAAGCTACCACCGTAGCAGAGACTCTAGTCCAACATTGGATCTCGAGATATGGAACACCTTTGCAGGTTCATTCCGATCAAGGGAGGAATTTCATCTCTGCTGTGTTTAAGGGCCTATGTCATATTTTCGGAATTGAGAAAACTAGGACAACACCACTACACCCACAATCGGACGGCATGGTGGAGAGATTTAACCGCACAATCCTGAATAATCTCTCGCTTATGGTATCCAGAAATCAACAGGATTGGGACAAGAAGCTACCTTTGTTCCAGCTGGCCTACCGCAGTGCTGTCCACGAGACTACCGGATATGCCCCATCTCAGATGCTCTTCGGACGAGAGCTTCGGCTACCTTGTGATCTCGTCTTCGGTCGTCCTCCGGATGCGCCTGCATCGCCTGAGGAGTACATCCAGGATCTCCAGGCCCGGTTGGAAGACGTTCATAACTTCGCACGAGAGCGAATCAACATCGCGGCGGAGAAGATGAAGACCCGATACGACACAAGGTCTACTGGACATGAATTCAACGAAGGTGACAAGGTTTGGTTATGGAATCTCATCCGACGGAAAGGTCTGTCACCCAAATTGCAGTCGCATTGGGATGGACCCTACAAAGTCCTTAACCGACTGAATGACGTCGTAGTGAGGATCCAAAAATCACCTAATGCAAAACCTAGGGTTGTACATTATGATCGGTTAGCCCCATGCTATGGCCATAGTTCATGAGTATTACGTAAACAACCATGGTTGATAACATAAAAGTTGTAGATAATTTTTTTTGCTTTTAATGTTTAGTAATATTTCTTGTTATTATTGTGTTTCCTATGCATTATTGGTTATTATTTAATGTGTGTATTTGTGAACATGTGATAGAAGTTTGCCACCCTTTCTGGGGATTGTACTGCCCGGGACGTGCAGTCCGTAGGAAGGGGGCAATGTTACAAATCCTGTAAATAGTAATTATTGTAGTAACGTAACCTGTAAATAGTTTTCCGTAATGAATATACAACCCCTTAACATATGGCGAAAGGATACGACCTCCCTATTTCCTTTTTGTTCATTGATAAAATTTGATAACGGTCTACTTTTTTTTCCAGAAGCGTGTGGAATATTTGAGAGATTTCTTTTCGGTGTTTATATAAACGGTTACGCTGGATAAAGATTTAGTTTCGATTGAGAATTTGTACTCAGTGTATTAGCTCTGTTTATTGCGAGGCATTTCGCTGTGTTGTTTTCGTATTTGGAAGTAAATACGTGTGTAAACGTTGAGTTTACGGTGTTGAGTGATATTGGTTTAATTGCTGATGATTAATTTAGCAGTTGTTGACACTCTTTCCTGTACATAGTGTAAATAAATTTCCTGTATTTTTAATCAAGAACTGTGTCATCCTTTCGAGAAAGTTGGAAGCCGCACCGAATCCGTTACAATATTTATTCCAATACTTCATGTTGTGAATCTTATTGCGTTTTTAAACTTTACTACCACAATATAATATATTTTTTCTCTATATGTGTGTGTGGGGGGGGGGGGGGGGGGATGGTGGTAAATGTCGAAAAAATGTTCCATTTTTTAAACTTCAAACTTGCAATATTTTGGAGAATAGTGCTTTTTAATATTAAGAGCTGCACTGATGCCGTAACGCCGTTTACGGAGCTGCCTTCTTTGCAAAAATGTTTTGTTTTAAGTAAACTGTATTTGGATTTGATTTCGAACTAAATTTTTACTGTAACACTTATCCTTACTTTTTTACTTTACTTTTTCGTATTACTTCTCCGACAATGCTTAGGAAACGCTAAGTGAAATTAGCATGTTTGTTTACGCATCAAATTTAATGTATTTTTAATCAAAAATCATTTTTATCAAAATAAATGCATAATATTGTCGAAAATAACAACGGGAAGAACAGAAAAGTTACACTCCACAAAGGAATACAAGAAGTCGATAGCGCGCTAAGGATTATTAAGACAGTAATAGTCCTCTAGGATGTGTAGTGTAGTACTGATCACATAGTTTGAACGATGCAGGGAATGCGGAGCTATTGAGGAGGGTGGTCCAAAGCCTTCGTATGCCCCTCCCCCATAGTGTGTTAGCGGCGATATACGTATGTCGTGTTTACCCGAACACCCCAGAGTTATTATCAGTCCCAGCGAAGCAGCAGTGGAGCGGCATGGCGAAACCAGGCTTAAAATTAAAAAAAAAAAGATATATTTCTTTAAAAAAAATAATAATAATAAAATTTTGTGATTCGTCGAAGACCAGCTTATTTTTTTGATTGTCAATAATATTAACTTATTCACCTATAAACTACGATAGTCATTCCGTTTTTGTTTTAATTATTAATTTAAGGTTCAAAGTATTGAAATAAAAAACGTACCTTTGGGCAAAGCGGGTGTAGGATTTAATCATATATTTGTTTAAAAATTCTTGACTCGTGCGCTGACTTAGATATTCTCTTTCAATAGGATAAGTGTAACTTTAAAAATTTATTTTTTAGGATGGCACAATTAGTTAGTCTATTATTTACCTCAGTTATTTCTTTATGTTTTATAAACAAATGAATTGACTTTAAATTAAATAAATAAAACTGTTTTATATGTTTTTACATAACGGCAGGTAGCTAGTCAACTATTTTTATCATTTATAACTTCATTTTTGATTGGCAAATGTACCAAACCGCAATTAGTTAAGCTTACCCGCTTTGGGCTACCTGGTATGGCAAAGCGGGTTGTTAACATGTTTGGTAAGTTTGATAATAAATAATTATTATGTTTGAAATAATAGAAAAATCACTTTTTATTTTGAATTTCGAAGAACCCTGCTAGGAAATAAAACCGAAATTGTTGCAATTAAAATACAAAAACTACAATTTTCGAGCGTTCTTCGTAAACCTACCCGCTTTGGGTCACCCTCCCCTTTGCCTTTAGCGTAAATCGCTTAACATTTTTGAAAAGCAAAACTTTTTTTTCTGTAATGTATTGATACTTATTTGGAACTTTTCTTTTATTCTTCTTGATATGAAATTTTTTCGTGCGTTGATAAATACATACATAAATAAATTTGTTCAGTTACTTGACTTTACTCAAATTAAAATTGACAAAAATATGCTTGAGTTCACATGATGTATATGTAATAAATGTTATCGTGGTGTTATCATTATAGCGATACACCATTATATATAAACCTAAAGGTACCACGGTATCGAAAGGGACGATATGGCTAAATTTTCCTTACATTTATATAATACAAATTGTTAAGGGCTGAGAGTTTAAAGTTTGTTTACCTAGTGAATGTTACTTGGATCATGTGATTTTTTTTTTTATGAAGTTTACCTGTCACATGCGAGGCGCATTTTTGGACATCAGTTGTAGAGTTCCAGAAATATATATTTCAGTTCCGCTGTTGCAAATTATTTATAAACATTCTCTACTCATTTTTATTTATTGTTAGTCTCAGAAAGAAAAACAAAGCGTGCAATTCCACGAAAATCAGCCATTTTTGTCTCACCTGTATCAGTTCTATATATCGCGTCAAAAGTAATGTTTAAAAAAATGTAATAAACAAAGGTTTTATTCTGAGAAACGAACATATTCACGTGTGATTTTTTGGGCAGTTTGATTTTTCTTATTAAACAGTTTGAAAGTTAATACAGATCTGACAAATGCAGGACGAAGTTTCTGATTTTCGTAGTCTATGAATATAAGTGTTTAGGATTGGAAGTTTTTTGCAATAAATACGGAGAATGAAAAAAAAATGTCATTAAAATCTATTCAAAACCTTTTTCCTTTCTTTTAATAGAAAACGTAACAGAAATGATTCAGACAGAAGTTTAATTCCTACTCGTATGCAAGCTGATGACACAGAATTGGTAAAAAAAATAACTTATCATTTTCATTTGATTAAAAAAATTTTAACTTTCAAAGCAGTGCCTTAATTGTCTACTTTTTACTTATTTTCAGGCTGAAAGATCAACTGGAATATCAAATCCTATATGTGAATAGAAAGAAGATATCCTTTATGAAAGACAGAGGAATAGTTATAACACTATATATTGTACATTCCGGACTTGATTCAACGCATCTACAACTTCAAAGTTTGGAATTGCCTTACATTTGACTTTGACTGCTATGAATGAATATTAAGACAGTCTATTGAACATGATGGACATCACATGTGTTTCTTTTCTTCAACTTCATCATTTTTTATTTCTCACTAACAATTAAACATACTTCTTTTTTCAACTGATACTTTTTACCTGATAGTGTTTCCTTCAGTAATATTATTGGGGCCTGCGTAACCTTTGGTTAAAGCTTCATTTCATTTCCCGGAGGAAATAGGTTTGATTTCCGTCGATTTCCTGGGTGATAATTCCTTCTCTTAAGGGGGTCCGGGACACATTTTGAAAAAATTTTTATTATGTACTTAAGAGTTTTGAATTTTTTTGCACTGGTTCATCATTTATTTAATAAGCAAAAACATAACATAAATATGAAAATAAAATATTTTTTTATTTAAATTTAATTAGTTTAAAAAAAAATGGGGTTGCTTTAAATTGCTATAACTCAAAATATTAATGATCAATTTTCAATTTTTTTTTTTCAAAAAAGTATGCACAAATATCTAAGCTTTAATTTTTATTCGGCGATTTTAAAAATATTGATTCAATAAAAAATAAAAAATATTTGAAGAAAAATTCGAAGATACTTTTTTTTTTTTTAAATCATAATTTTTGCAGTAAACGTTTTTTTCAAATTCGCCGAATAAAAATTAAAGTAAACTGCTTGAAAAAGATATGCTCCAAGTTTCATTACTTTATCTCTATCGGTTCCTGACTTATAAGAGTTTGAATGCAAGAAATCGGGAAAAATTGCATCATGGAGAAAAACGCGTTTAAAGTTTTAAAGTTAAGTACACATTAGTTAGATGCATGCAACAAAAATAACTATATCTTTCGTTCTATTTAAGGTAGAAACAAGATTCAAACGTCTTCTTAAGCAAAAAGAAACGGAGCAATTTTTCAAATTATAAAAAAAATTGCAAAAATTGACGATTTTTGTGTCCCGGACCCCCTTAATGTTACCAATCTTTTCTGTGCTTACTCGGGGGTAAAAGCGCTGTTTGGGGTCAGCCATTTAGGTGAAGCTAATAAGCTTCCGGTTTAAAAAAAACTGATATTTATTATAACATTTCCTATTAATTTGATAAAATCATATTAGCCCTAAAAACAAGCAATAGAAGTTTTAAAACCTCTTTGTATAAAATTTTCAAGCAAGTCTTTTTCTCGACAGATTATTCTTTGTCGAATGTTTTTACGCCTACCGCTCACACCTTTTTGCATTAAAAATGATACTTTTAACACCTAAACACATGTCTGCAGCTTTATACAATTTCCGTCTTATCGTTGTTTTTTTTTTTCTTTTCAAATCACATTATAGACATTATTTGCGGTTTATGTACAAAATAATATCTTTAATAGGAACCAGTATTTGCAGTCAAACTGCTTACAAAATAGAGAATATATATACAAGTATGAACAACTGCTTGGAAAATGAAGACTTCGATAGAAAATAACATACGATTCAACTTCTAATAAAGTGGAGAATCCATTAGAAATTCTTATACATTTCAATCAATTGTTAACTGGATAACTCAATAGGAACTACCCAACTGCTCAAAAATGCGTAAATTTTAGTAGATCTTCCAAAACGTGCTTGGGAGCGCGTTTTGGTTTTGGTTAAGTCTAGAAAAATTTAGCTGAAGTCATCTTGTTGACCATTAGTTTCCCCAATGTAATTGTGCTTTTTAAAAACCTCAGGTTGTACAAGCACCATTACATTGGTATACGTATCTCCAATAGGATATTTGCAGATAAATTTTGCTAGATTTAAACCAACTTCTTGGTAAAACATTGAACTTTATTCTTAACAGTATAATACAGTTATTGATGTATAGTTCAAATGAGCTGCTATGAGTTGAGATAAAAGTCGCCACTAAATCTGTCATGCCTTTGTTCTTCATTTTTTTTATTACTGTATTACAGTTATTGATGTATCATTCAAATGAGTTGAGTTCAGATACCAGTCGCCACGAATCTATCGTTATTCATTTTTAATAATGTATAACAGTTCTTGAAGCATACGTTAAATGAGCTGCTGTGGATTGAGATACAAGTCGCCACCAAACATTATTAAAGTTATTGATGCATAGTTCAAATGAGCTGCTATGGGTTGAGATAAAAGTTGCCACAAAATCTGTCTAGTCTTCGTTCTTCATTTTTAACAATGTAATTACAGATATTGATGTATCATTCAAATGAGCTGCTATGGGTTGAGATACAAGTCGCCACGAAGCTACCTTGTCTTCGTTATTCATTTTTAACAATGTATAACAGTTATGGATGCATAGCTTAAGTTAGGTGCTATAGGTTGAAATACAAGTTGCCACCAAATTTTATTACAGTTATTGAGGCATAGTTTAAATAAGCTGCTATGGGCTGAGATACAAGTCGCCAACGAATCTTTCTTGTCTTCGTCCTTCATCTTTAACAATAAATAGCAGTTAATGATGTACAGTTAAAATGATCTGTTATGGGTTGAGATACAAGACGTCACCAACTCTTTCTTGTCTTCGTTCCTCAGGAAACCTTTGGATCATAGACATTGATGGATCAGGAGCTGAAATTGAAAACTACAAATTACTGAAAAGTTAAGTACAAATGCGTAAGTTGAATTTGGACAAAGAGAAGTAGTCATTATAGAGGTTAAACGACTGATAAACCGACCAGGTAACCTATATACTAAAAATTAAGACAATGTTTGGATACTGGTTTTAATTAACGATGCAGTGAAATACCGTTACTACGAACTTCAAGGGACCGCAAAGTTTGTTCGTTGTAACCGGAATTTTGTTGAAATAGAATTCAATCAATGCAATGAAAATTAAATCGGGATTGAAAATGTTTTTCGTGGAAACGGATATTTCGTTATATTGGTATTCGTTGTAACAGGATTTCACTTTATAATAAAAATATTGATTTATGGATACAATAGCAAAATCTAAATTTTTTCCGATTTTTTTCTTCTTTTGATATTCGTTTGTTTAAGTAGCTAATAAGCAATACTGGAGTAAAGTAAAACCGAAATTGGTTTGCCAACGATAGTAACACAATTGAAGTTACATGAAAACTAAACTATTTATTCGGACATATAATACATTATTTAATCCATTAAAGTTATTTTTAAACAGAACAGGGCATTTTAGATAAAAAGCTTCATCAAATGTCGTTCTGGTTTTGAAAAATTATTGTATTGAAAAAGTGAGTGAGGTTTTGGTTATTTTTCGGTATAATTCGCATTGAGTATACACCCTGAGGTCTCCCGCACCTATGGTCTGCATGCTGAATGGGGTATTAAGGATTAGAGTGGGCCGAAAGATAGACATTTTCGATTGAAAACATCTTATAAAAAAAGTTAGCACCAAAAAAAAAGTTATCTATTGTCATCCTTAATGTGGGAAAATTTTTTAAAAAAAATAATATTTATGTTTTCAGATCGCGCATTGGCTACAAAGTATGAAAAAAAGGCAAAAAAGCATCAATTTCCACATGTTTTTAAGAAAATCCAAATGTTCACAACTTTTGCTATAATACAATTTTAATATTTTTTACCACTCTTTGAAAATATTTATTCATTTACAGTTTTAGTTTAGCATAAGCTGTTAAGTTTTGTGAAATTAATAAAAAAAACGACGGTTTTTGGTTTTGTACATTAGAGTATTTCTTCTTTTGAATTCTAGTTTTTTTTTTTTTTTACAATAAATGTGCACTATACAGCTCTTTGTTGAAAATGCAATTATATTTTATAGCCTTAATATCACAAAGAAGGTGTGACTGCACTTCGTGTCCCCCCTTCCTCTTCCATCCAACTAAGAAGCATAATTCTTTACAGGACTTTATTTGTTAAATAACTTTCATTTACAGTTACTATATGATTTCCCAAAGTTATAAAGGTATAAAGTTTGACCTATAACTCAATTTTCGCACTGATGATCGCGAGCATATAGTTTTTCACATAAATCCATATTTCGCTGGAAATTTTCGTCCAACCTCTTCGCAGCACTATTTATGGAGACTTTTATTACAATTACAGGGTGCAACGCCACCTGTTGGAACTTTTTAAAACTAATGTACAAGTTCCTTTATGGTTTTTATGGGTTTCACAATAAACTTACCGTTTATTTTATTCCAATATCGTCCTTTGTTTTCGAGATATTTAATTTTTAAACCAGGGAGTCCTTTGCTGGACACTAGGGTGGGCCGAAAATGCACTTTTGCACAAACTTTCGAAATCGATGAGGCTTGGGGGCGGAAAAGTTGTGTATTGGGTTGCTTAGTAACCATGTAAAAAATTTTTGAAATCGAACAATATCTTCAGGTGGTGCCGGCGCCTTAAAAATTTGAAATTTTGACTAAAACAGACCCTTTTTCTTCTAAAAACACGATTTTTTGCATTTTCGAAATAGATTACGCTCTAGTGCGGAAAAGTTGTGTATTGGGTTGCTCAGTAAACATGTAAAATTTTTTTGAAATCGAACAATATCTTCAGGTGGCGCCGGCGCCTTAAAAATTTGAAATTTTGACTAAAACAGACCTTTTTTTCTAAAAACACGATTTTTTGCATTTTCGAAATAGATTACGCTCTAGTGCGGAAAAGTTGTGTATTGGGTTGCTCAGTAAACATGTAAAATTTTTTTGAAATCGAACAATATCTTCAGGTAGCACCGGCGCCTTAAAATCGGAGATTTTATTCAAAACAGACATATATTTTCATGAAAAGAGAATTCCTTATCAGTTTTCTATTTCACCCCCTTCTTCTACTAAATGAAATGCTCTCTTACCTGCAGTCCACGTGACAGTCCACGTGACCCCCAGTGGCACAGGATTGTCTCTTACATTCCTTATCAGTTTTCTATTCCATCCCCCCCCCCACTTCTTCTACTAAATGAAATGTTCTCGCATCTACAGTTCACGTGACAGTCAGTGTGATAATATGCAACCCAGTTATCGTTTAGTTCAGTCTAGTACAGAAGCAATCAACTAATAAGCTTACTTTATGTCGTTTGTTCATCGAAGAGCAGTCTCTTTAGATATTTAAATGTCATTAACTAGTTAGTTATAGTTATACTTTTGTCACAATGGCCGGTTGTCATTCAACAAGAAAAGTTACAGATTGTTTTGTTTTTGGTTTGCCAGAAGAGCTGAAACCTAACGTCTTACCAACTTACAGTCAAGTTATGAAATTTTACTTCCTTATAAGAGAACAAGTGAAATCTTCAAATCACGGCAAAGATCCAGCTTTTACTGACATTGCCAATGTTGTTGCTGAGAGGGTAGCTGATTTGTGGAAGAAGTCCTCGATTCCTACTATTTCTCATTGCAGAATTGTGCGCATCCTTAAATCATATCATGCTAAGTATGAAAATATCCTGAAAAGTAAAAACAAGTCTACGGAATCCTATAGGAACAAAGTAAAGGAATTTTTGGAAGACGCCGAGAAAACGCTCTTTGACATTGCCACATGCAAATGTCATTCCTTTAAAGCATGCTCCTGTGAAAAGGATAGAAAAGTGCCACATTTAGAACAACCATTTTTGATTGATCAACGAACCCTCAGAAAAATGATTATCGGGGGCATTGATTTAAAAGTAACTGAGAAGCTGCTCCGAAAGCAAAATAGGCAATCCAAGACAGTGTTGAAAGCTGCTGCAAGTGAACAGCAGTTCCAAACACCAAAGTCTATGTTCGAGTTGCCTGAGTTCGAGGATTGTGAGAACGAAGAATTTAAATATGAAACGCTTAATGATGAAGAATACACTCCTCCTAGATAAAGAGAGAACCATTCCAGAAAAACGAAAAGAGAGACCAAGGTAATCAGCCAGATGAGGATAAAACTGCCAACCACAGCACTCGCCTGCGATAGTGCAGGGATTGGAGACAGGCCTGCAGCGAAAATTATTTCTGCAGTTCTTGAAGATGTCGGAATGATTTCTGATAATAATCGTTCCAAAGTTACAGATAAAAATAAAATAAGAAGAGAGAGAAAGAGAAAACGAAAGGAACTACAATGTAAAGGAAAACCAGAAGAGCTTCAAGCCCTCTTTTTTGACGCACGAAAAGATAAAACTTTAGCAGATCAAATCAAGGGAAACAAAAAGCACAGGACAACGGTTATTGAAGAACATGTAGTTTTAATACAAGAACCTGGATCTGAATATATCGGCCATGTTTCTCCAGCTAGTGGTTCTGCAAAATCTATTAAGAGCAGCATCGCTGAATATCTTTTACAGAATGATATCAACACTGAAACTCTTTTGGCAGTTGGCTGCGATGGGACACCCGTTAACACAGGTTGCAAGACTGGAGTTATACGTCTCATAGAAGATGTTGTTGATAGACCTCTTCAATGGCTCATATGCATGTTACACGCAAATGAGTTACCGTTGCGGCATCTTCTAAAAATGCTAGACGGTCAAACAAGTGGTCCTGAAACCTTTTCTGGTCCAATAGGAAAAGATCTCGAAACCTGTGAGCTGAAACCGGTAGTCAATTTCAAAAAGGTTGATGTCGTAGAGTTAGTAGCAATATCAGAAGAGCTTCGAAAAGATCTGAGTACAGATCAACAATATATGCTGCAAATTTATGAAGCTGTAACATCAGGTTACTGCTCTGTTGCCCTAGCAGAGAAAAAACCAGGAAAGCTAGCGCACTCCCGTTGGCTAACGGCAGCATGTCGAGTTTTGCGCCTGTACATTTCAGTTACAAATGTTTCAGCAGAACTGAAAATCTTAGTAGAGTTTATAATTAAAGTGTATGTGCCGATGTGGTTTGATATAAAATCCAAACCGCATTGCAAAGATGGTGCTAGACACTTATGGAAGATGATTAGCTTGTCACGTTATCTCCCAGATGACTTGAAGACTGTCGTGGATGGCGTAATAAGCCGAAATGCTTTTTTTGCGCATAATGAAAATATTTTTCTTTCGATACATAAGGATGAACAAAATTACATCCGACTGCTTGCAATACGAAGAATTTTAAAAGCCAGGGACAATAAACAAGAAGGTATCCGGCGGTTCACTGTTCCTGTAATAAATTTCGAAGCAAAAGATTATACGGACCTAATTGATTGGCACCAATCAGTTGTTACGGAGCCACCAATGCTTCGTGCAGTCAGCAATGAAGATTTCTGAAATATTCTAAAGGAGAAAATTTCTTTACTAGAAATAAAAGAGTTTCCATGCTACAGCCAAGCAGTGGAGAGGGCAGTAAAAATAGCGACAGTTGCTTCAGCTTCTGTGGTGGGACAAATCGAAAGGGATGGCCTTATAAGGGCGAAATTAGAATCACAAAGAATAATTCCTTCATTTGAAAGCAAGTCGAAATACAAAAAAGGCGAAGTAGATCAGGCAACAGAAAAGTGAAATATTTAATAAAATCTCAGTGTCCATTATATGGTTGGGTGGTTGGGAGGGCACGGGTGGAACTCGATATGCAGCCACCTCCTCGTGGTGAGTTCTGGGTTTTCTAAGTGAATTTCCTCTGAGATAAGCAAAGAGCTGCATTGCTTCATGTTTGTTTGCTTACTTGGCACAAATGACAGCAGTAAAAGATGAATTCAATTATTATTTATGTGTTTATTGACGTTTCCTTTTCCCTGCTGAACAAACCGAATTTTAAAGACTCAGGCTCCACCTGAAGATATTGTTTGATTTTTAAAAAAAACTTACACGGCTACTTAGCAACTCAATACTAAACATTTCCGCACTAGAGCGTTATCTATTTCAAAAATGCAAAAAAATCGTGTTTTTAGAAAAAAAAGGTCTGTTTTAGTCAAAATTTCAAATTTTTAAGGCGCCGGCGCCACCTGAAGATATTGTTCGATTTCAAAAAAATTTTACATGTTTACTGAGCAACCCAATACACAACTTTTTCGCACTAGAGCGTAATCTATTTCGAAAATGGAAAAAATCGTGTTTTTAGAAGAAAAAGGTCTGTTTTAGTCAAAATTTCAAATTTTTAAGGCGCCGGCGCCACCTGAAGATATTGTTCGATTTCAAAAAAATTTTACATGTTTACTGAGCAACCCAATACACAACTTTTTCGCACTAGAGCGTAATCTATTTCGAAAATGCAAAAAATCGTGTTTTTAGAAGAAAAAGGTCTGTTTTAGTCAAAATTTCAAATTTTTAAGGCGCCGGCGCCACCTGAAGATATTGTTCGATTTCAAAAAAATTTTACATGGTTACTGAGCAACCCAATACACAACTTTTCCGCCCCCAAACCTCATCGATTTCGAAAGTTTGTGCAAAAGTGCATTTTCGGCCCACCCTACTGGACACCCTGTACAAACCCTTCATTTGTGACATTGATCTCGCTTTCACAAACCGAGACCTTTCAGTCAAGTGTTCGTTAACACGTGCTAACGGAGTGCTGGGGTAAAATATATTTTTCAAACTAAACTATTAGTGGAATGAAGACACTCGTAAATTATATCTTCAAAAATTATGGAGCGATAAAATAAAAATTTGAAAACAATAGAGCAAACTTGCGTGAAACAAGGACTTGCACACTTATTTAAAGTTACAAAATCTACAAGTCAATTTTCTGATGATTTTCTTAACTTTGTGGATTCGGCGATTCAAAAAATACTTAGTTTGACATTTTTGAGAACTTATTATTTTTAATAACAGTAGACTTGACTTGATTCTCTTAACGCCTAGTGGCGCATGAGGCCGCTAGCGGGGCATTCCATCCCAACCGGTTTAATGCCGCCTCCCTGGGCACTCCCAGCTTGGCCAACCAAAGGCATTTCTTTCTTGTATGGCCATCTGACGCCAGGTTAGTTTAGGACGCCCGCGCTTCCTCTTGCCATCAGGGGTCCACGTGAGAGCAGTTCATGTAGGGTCTATTGCCTGCATTCTGAGAACATGTCCTATCCATGACCATCAGTGCGTTTGTATCCGTGTGGTTATCGGCTTGCAATTTGTACGTTTGTACAGGTCTGAATTCGATATTTTATTTGGCCAGTATATGTTTAATATTTTTCTCAGGCTTTTAGTTTGAAAGGTATCTAGCTCTTTTTCTTGCTGTCTAGTTAGCTTCCATGTATTGCTGCCATAGAGTAGGACTGCTCTAACTGTTGAATTGAAAATTTGTAATAGCAGTGGACTACAGGCAAAATATAAAGGGATTTTGTTATTGTAGGGTATACAAAGCAAAATATGACTTATCAAAAAGCGTTTCTATAGCTATAAGAGAATGTCTTCCACCAATATTAAAGTTTTAAATTTTGAACTATGACAGTTAATTAACTGGTCAACGTGTTTACTTTCCTCCACTTCAGTCACGATGTAAAAAACAGGGATGTTTGACATTTTCTAGAAAGTATACATTCGCTTAAGTATGCCCTTAAAAAAATTTCATTTCATACTTGGACTGCTGAAAACATAGTAAAACTTGTCTGTGAGATGAATTTAAATGAAAAAAATTCTATACGCAAACATCAGTGCAAAAATATTCATAATTCCAACTTCAAACTTTGATCTAAACGTAGAAACTTGTTTAAAGTCTTATAGTTACCGTAAACGCGGGCTACTTTGACCCTAGGGTCCTTCTGTGGCCCAAATTGGAAAAAAAAAAAAAAAAAAAAGATACAACTTTCTCTGTAAACCATCAGGAAGCAAGTTTGAAACTTATTTTGACAGAATCCGTTAGACAGCAGCCTCAAAGACTTAGTAATATATACCAAGCAGTTTGATAGTTCTCCACATTGAGCAACATCATCACTGGTTTTGTGTTCCTTGTGCTAACATGTGTCTTTATAACCTCTCAGACTTTTATCTGCATACACAGTTCTATAACAGCTAAGAGTTTGTGAAGTACCTATCGTTGAACACTATTCAATACTTTATGTAGTAGCATAGTTGTACTTCTCATTTTTGTTCAGGTTTTTATTTAAAAATTTACGATAAACGTATCTCTTAGCCTAAAAATTGCGACCTACTTTGACTCAGCATAAAAACTTGAAAAAATCCATCAGAGAGATTTGAAAACGAAAAGAACAGCTAAAAGTAAAACTCCAAACAGGAAAATGACAAGAAAAACCAGGAATTTTCAGCAACGGATTAAGAGAGCGATAACAGAATCAAATCTTCAGGGTTCAGTTTCATGGCTTTTATTAGGAAGATGAAGAGGAACTAAAAGTTGCTGGGTTTTAGAAAACGTTGATCCACATGCATCTACTTCTTACAAATTTTGTTAAATGTTAAATTTGTTAGGAAGTTTAGGGGAATTTAGTTATTGTGGAATGAAATGAGCTCGATTTTCCAGGAACAACTGTTCTTGTGAGAAGAAGGAGCATGAAACGCACCAAAACGTTTTGAAAGTTGACCGAAAATTTAGGATCTTTTGTTTTGTGAATGTGGTATCTTAGCAAAATTATTCAACCTCAAAAACTGTTGAAAAGATAACTCCGTCGGCAATGTCTGAGACAGTAACTAAGTATATTAAATAATAATAATAATAATAATTTTTCTTAACAAAAATGTGTGACTCACACTTGTCAACAAAACAAAAAAAAAAAAAAAAATTGAAATCTGAAATTTTGAACTCAAATTATGTTTTTCGCAAACACGAACTGAGACAGGACCCTACTCATTGGAGTTATTGTTTCTAGAAACAACTCCTGCCAACCCCCCCCCCAAGCCTGCCTCTCCTCCTGGGCGGTTACGTGTGCATAGTTGAGTGTGTAAGTGTGTAGACTTGTGTCTGTGCGTAGACCTGTGTGTATGCACGTAGGTGTGTATGTGTGTGAGTGTGTGAGCCTCCGACCAGGAGAAGCGGATAGCTCAGGACCGGAGCAGCCGCGCACAGTGGTGCCAGAGTGGAAAAAATTCGATTTTCGAAAGCGCTTATTTCGATTATTTGGTATATGATTCTCACACTATATAAGATACAGGATATAGGAACGGCATGATTTTTTCCGCTGTATCGAGAGTATTCCCATTAATTTAGGCTCAAAGTCAGAATTATGTAAGTTTAACCAAATTCCACCCTACTCAAGATGGGTGATAAAAAAATGTAAAAGAGTTAGAAAAAAATAATCAATTTTTTCCCCTGTTCTACGATGGTCAATTAAACCTCTCATCAGTCAAACAGTGCAAAAAAATATTACAGCGCTTTACAACGTTATAAGTTACGAATTTTAAATTAACATTGAGAACAGCTAAGATAACAAAAAAAGCTCCGGCTTCCTCCGCGATGGGGAAGGTTATTTATCAAACTAGGGGTGCTTAAGTAAACATTAGAACACAAATCACCTGCCTTTATCTGCCTATCCGATCATAACACAGAAAAGAAAGGAAAGGGTTAGAGTACGTATTTGTTTGTTGCACTATTTTGTTAATAGAATTAGCTCAGACAAAACATTTCCCCTCGTCAAAACCTTTTTTATTTGAGTTCAGTCTAGTTGCTAACGTTGTCTAGTCATGAGCTCTATCAAAATTAAATACCGTGATTTGTGTGAGTGCTTGTGGAGTGGTACAAATTTCGACGTATTCCTTCGACAAAATCACCCTGAACTTGACGGAGGAAACATTTCTTTAATGCTGACAGCTCTTAGCAAAAGTTTCTTGCCTCATTTTAATAAAAAAAAAAGATAAAGTAAATCGAGACCGGGAGAGGTTCAAAAAATTGTTCAGCGAGTGGATGGAAAATGAATACGTTTTCAACATACCGGAGCAGGAATCTACAGGATGTGTTGGGAGACCAAGTAAAGACTTTGATGATTCTGGTGAACGAAGCAAAAAGAGTAAAATACGTAAACTTCAAGCACCGTACCAACAAAGCTTGATTAACGCAGCTGCGACACATGAAAAGCACGATAAACCCAAAGCTTTGTCAGCCGATCAAGCATTAGCAATATTTTTCCAGGCCAATCTGACAAAATATCAGTACGAGGTGATTCGACAAACACTAAAAGACCTTGGATGCCATGTATCTCCAAGTTATAAAAAATTAATCATCTCAAAGAAATAATGCTACCATGATAATATTTTTTAATTAGTGAAACATCTGCAGCTGTCCCTTTGCAGAATTTGCTTGACCATACAGCTAAACGAATTCTGGAAACAAAACCCCTAGAAGAACTAGAAAAATTAAATGAACATGAATTAATATTGACAACGAAATGGGGATTCGACGGTGCCTCAGGTCAAAGTGAATTTACCCAAAAATATTTGATCAGCAATAACGAAATAAGTGACTCGAATTTATTCATGACGTCCATAGTTCCTCTGAAGCTCACAATGCCAATTGATGTTGATCACAATGGATCGATTTGGGAAAACGGCCGACCTTCTTCAACAAGACATTGCAGGCCCTTGAGATACAGCTTCCAGAAAGAGACACTTGATTTGGCACGAGATGAAAAAAAAAAGGGTTGAAGAAGAAATAGAGAAGTTGGAAATTACCCAAGTTGTGATCGGCATTAATGTCATCCGTATTCGACACACGTTGGTGATGACAATGTTGGACGGCAAGGTAGCTCAAGCCATCACAAATACAAAGTCTGCAAGTGCCTGCTACATATGCAATGCTTTACCTTCGGAAATGAACGACTTAGCAAAAATCCAACAGAAACCTCTTAATGTGAATGCTCTCGAATTCGGTATCTCTCCATTACACGCCAGAATCAAGTGTATGGAATACATCCTTCACATTGCATACAACAAAAAATTCGAAAAATGGAGGACTACAAAAGACACAAGAGACATGCACGAAAACGAAAAGAAACGTATTCAACAAGAGTTTCTTGAGAAAGTCGGCATCAAAGTGGACTTTGTTAAGCAGGGTTGCGGATCTTCAAATAATGGCAACACAGCCAGAAGTTTTTTCAATGATTGCAAGGTCACAAGTGCAATAACGGGAGTCGACGAAATTCTAATCCATCGGATCGCTACCATTCTGGAAGTCATAAACAGCAATGCAATGATTGACCCAGAGAAATTCCGACTATTCTCAAAAGAAACAGCAGAGCTGGCCATTGAGAAGTATTTATGGTACTACATGCCATCCACAGTACATAAGATTTTGTTACACGGTGGTGAAATAGTGCAGAAGTCAATTCTCCCAGTCGGAATATTGTCGGAAGAGGCACAAGAAAGTAGGAATAAAGATTACAAGGCATTCAGGATCACCAACTCGCGAAAAATGTCTCGTATATCCACCAACGAAGACGTGTTCCACAAGCTACTGGAGACTTCGGATCCTTTTATTACGAACATGAGACCCGAACCAAAGAAAAAGCATCTGGTAATCAGTGAGGCAGCTAAGGAACTGTTAATCTAATTTCCTTGAATTTGAATTGGTATGTATTCTTTCAATTTAAACAACTATTGACTAAGAATCTCAAATTTTATTATTTTTAAAACTCTCCGGGTCTTTAAGCTTCCTTGAAGGAATCATTTTAAGCAATATTTAATTTAAATATATGCTCAGAATATTTGTTGCAACTTGTTTTTATAAGTACAACCTGTTTCGGAAATTTAAAAAAAAAATTATATTTCCAATAGTCTTTCATTTCATAATTAGTTATTTAATTAACTTCAAAATGTCAATAAAAACAGTTGAACTTTATGTATTTTTTTGTTCTTTTTTGAACGAGACCGGCCCCAGCTTTCTATGTTAACCCGTTCTCGAGATTTTGAATTGTTTCCACTTTTTGGCCATTCGGCCCCACTGTGCCGCGCCGCGCCGCTTGTAGAGGACGGTGCTGCATAGGCTTCTGGTTCAAGCTGAAAAAGGCGCGGAACATCAAAAACGGTCAAATGAGAACAATAAGCAATCGTGATTACTCAAAAAAAACTTTAAAATAAACAGTTTTTCCTGTAAACACGTCTTTCTTTGGCAATAGTTAGTTCTACAATGATTTTATTTAGGAGAAACCACTTTCGCCCGATGTAACGTAAACGTAAGGGTAACACTGGTCCAAAAACAATAATAAGAGTAACAATATTTTGAAACAAAGTGATCAGATTTAAAATTCAAATTAAGATAACTCTAGCTGTGGGAAATGGTTTCCACAGCTTGGAAATATGCATATTTACAAACTTATAGAGATTAAGCAGAACAAAAGTTACAAAATGTGGGACAAAATAGCCCTCGTTTACGGTACTGTAAGTGTAAGTTATTGCAAAAATACATAAGTGTAAATAACTCTTCTTCTTGGTAATTGCAGGGCGGAACTCAGAGTGCAACCACATACTTGTGGTGGGTTCTGGGATTTAAATATAATGAAATATATTTGAATTTTCAAAAAGAAGCTGTATTGTGCACATTTATTGAAAAAAATATACATATAACTGTGGAAGTTCTCTAAAAGAAAAAATACCGCTATGGGCAAAATAAACTAAAAACGTCAATTTTTGGTTAATTTCCCGAAGCTTTTCGACTTAGGCGCGTACCAAAAATTGTAAAGGAATGAAAATGTTTTCAAAGATACAAGAAAAGAGTTAAAGAAGAAGATTTGGGTTTCCATAAAAATAGTTGAAAATTGACCATTATTTACCCTTCTTCCAATTTTCCATATTTATGATGGAAATACACAACTTTTTTTTGCCATTAGAAGTTGCTTGTCGAAATGTCCTTTTTTTGGGCCTACCTTATTGAGCCTTTTGACCGCTGCTCTCTCCCCCCCCCCAGAAAAAAATTCGAATTGACATATCTGCCCTCCCCTGCATTGACAGATGAATGACAGCAATGGTTTTGTTTTAAAAAAAAGGCATAAAAAGTCTATTTTGCGTTGCCGGTAAAAAAAAACAAAATTACCCCTACACCACTGCTTAAAAGATGGCGCTACTATTTACAAAAGAAAAACAATATATAGTTGCGTCATCTATTGGTTAGCTTCAGAACTAGAGGGCTAAGTTTCTAACTGGTAATTAAAAAGCAGTGGCCTTGCTTTTGTGATTTGCAACGGTTAACATTCAGAGTTTAAGAATATAATATTAAATTTATAATTTACTATTAATTCATTCAAACAGGATTGGTTATGACTGCTCGAATTCTTACAAATCAAGGATTCAAACCACCAGTAGGATTTTTAGTTTGTGTTTAATAAATATAAAAAACCAGTAGAAGAGAAATTGGAGTTAGAAAGTGTCTTATGTACTAATCCAGTACGTTCACTTCCAAAAATGAGAGTGGGCGATACCGTTCTGAAAATATTCAGCAATTCTATTGTTTCTTTTAGTTGCGTTCATTACCGATTCGTGAATCGAAAAAATAAATCACTAACTGAAATTCAAGTTGTTTTTCAATAAAGGTAGTGGTTAAAATAAATAAGTCATGCACTACAAATCAGGAATAGGCAAAGTTTAAAACTCATTTGATTATACAAAACGATTCCAGACTTTAAAATGTGCACAGCGCCATTAATGGAACCTGTGAGGAAAAAAATGCCGTCATTATATAGGGTGTTCCGAAAACGACTGACTGTTTTCAAAAATTTCTAACAAGAAAACGGTTAATGATTTTTAAAAAAAATCCTACAAAAAATTCATGTGGCGGGCTGTAAACTTTTCTTCCCTAAGTCACAAATTTTAGTTAAATTTTTTTACAATAGATGCTACTGCAGATTGTAAGCCCGTAAATCTAAGAAAGTTACTACAATGAAACTTCTGTAAGCCGAACTTCGATAAGCCGAAGTGAATATTTATTCCCGTCTACCTGAATGGAGAACTAATGTTATTTATTTTCAATAAGACGAATTTCGTTGAATCGAAACATTCGAAGAGTCGAATTTTATTTCATGACTATCGTCAAAGCTTCCTTGTTAACGTAACCCTATTATAAGTCGTAATCTTTTCTTTTTTTTTTCTTCTCCCCAAAAAGGGTTTGGTGCCCAAAAAGTGTGAGATGCGTATGTTTGGGATTGTGGAATAATTCCACTTTTAATGGAAACGGGGGAGGGAGGGTTATGAACTGATTTTGGAGATTTTGCGGTATTCTACGAAGCTGCTGCGTTTTCCAAAATTGGATTTTTTCTACCGTTGTTCAAGAAAGTTAATGTTTGTTGCGCCGTTTCATTGATTCCTGAACGTTTAGAATTGAACTTTCAAAAAGACTAAGAGAATATTTAAGATTTTAAGCTACCAAGAAAAAGTTGAATTTATTCGACTGTAGCGTAGCAAAGAAGAGCAAAATTTCATTGAAGTTTCATGTGCATCTAAGTTTTAACAATTTTAAAAAATCGAAAAAAAAAAAAACCTTTCGATTAGCGGTGCTCTCTCTTAGATGCTTTTCTTCCCTATCTGATGATTTAAAAGTACCAAGGACTATTTAACGAAAGCCCAAATTTCTGCTTAAAGCAATGTTAGATAGCCGTTTTATTCTTAAATACGTTTTTTCCCTGGTAAGTAAAAACTGTTATATCCAATATAAAGTTATAAATTTGTTTTCGAACCTATTCAAACTCTTGAATTCATATTCTACATTAATTATGTCAAGTTGTAGCCGCAGAACAACAGTATGAATCTAATCCCTGGAATAACAGTAAGATATCCTATACGGTTGCTTTGAGGTAATGATTTTTTTTATCTTTGATGCATTATTCTATAACTATTTTGCTCATGTTTTAAAGTTAATGAGTGTCAGTGGTGGTATTTTATATTGTTCTATAGATTTGTTTTCGTATTCGATAAGACGAATTTTCGATAACTCGAATTTTTTTTTGCATTCCCTGCAACTTCGACTTATTGAAGTTTCACTATAACTGTATCATACCTTTCGAAAAATGTTTTAAATGAACAAAATTACATAAAAATATTAAAAAAAATTTTATGGACGACTGCAATTATATGTCGCAATCGGAGAAAAAATCGGTGAATTTCAATTCTTCCTTTGGGACTTATGAGCTTACTATCTGAAGCGCCATCTGTTGAAAAAATTTTGAACTAAAATTTGGAACTTATGGGGGGGGGGGATTTACGGCCCATCACATGAATTTTCTGCAAGAATTGTTTTTTTTTATCATTTATCGTTTTTCCGTTATAAATTTTCGAAAACAGTCAGTCTGTTTCAAGACGCCCTGTAACTTTTAATATCATAGAGATGCAGGTAAATATAGTACCACTCGGAAAACAGTACTTTTTTTCTGAATGAAAGGTACACAAACTTTCATGATGCTCAATGTTCAACTTGCCTTCACGTAATATCTTACCGTATGGATTAGAATCAAAAAAGATCAGGAATCCTGGTGCAGTGTTAGTGTTATCAGTCACAAGTTTTATCAAAACTTGATTTCCTTCAGAATTGTGTATCCCCGGATAGTCCTGTCAATAAGTAGAAAGAAGCAAATTAGATCTACTTGATATGGACTTTATTTAGTAAATTAGTTAGTAATTTAGTAAGTATTTAGTAGTATAATAAGTGCGCCCCTCCTTTAAGAGGCTAAAAGAGGTGTTTTCTGTGTTTTTTTCTTTTTTTCAATGAATTCAATTTTGTTTACGAGCTCTAGTTCTTGAACCTTTTTCTTTAGATTTAGCGATGCCACTAATTTTCGATGGTATTGAGATCGGTAGAGTTGCTTGGACAGTTTAACACCAAAACCCCTCTTTCTGCTTAAAACCTACGAGTCATTTAGAGAGTGACACGAAGTGAAATCTTGTTTAAAGATAAATGTGTCCATACTGCATTTAAACATCCCTTACTCTGTCAGGGGACCGTGCAAAAGTTTGAGGCTCCAGATTGGCTAAAGCGAAATGTCTAGCGCGCAAATACGGCGGCCATGTTTTTTCTTTCGTCCAACGCGTTTGTAATGCATAATTCATATTTGAAATGTAACTAAAATAAAAGTTGCTTTGAAGCCATTCTTTCATTTATTCAGTAAGTTACCGCCCTATAGCCAGGGCTAAGGCAGAAATACATGAAATACAACGCCAGCTCAGCCTGGTCAGTGCTAATTCTATATTAGCTACCAGTTTGTTTGGCACTCTTGGCTTTGTTAAGAAGTTTTGCACCTACAGCTCAGTTAGTCCTATGCTGGGCTAATAAGCACGACTCTGCAGTCCTCGGCTGGAATTGACAGAGCTGGCGGTATATTTCATGTATTTCTGCCTTAGCCCTGGCTATAGGGCGGTAACTGGCTGAATATACCTGCCTTGCCTGCACTATTCGAGTTGAACCGAACCATTGTTTCGGTCACTCCTCTGGTCAGTGCTAGTTCTATATTAGCTACCAGTTTGTTTGGCACTCATGGCTTTCTTAAGAGGTTTTCCACCTCCAGCTCAGTTACTCCTATGCCGGGTTGATGACAGCTAATAAGCACGAAACTGCAGTCCTCGGCTGGAATTGACTGAGCTGGCGGTGTATTTCATGCATTCTTTCATTTATTTGTTCAAAAGACAAAAAAAAAAAAGAAACTTTTCTTAAACTGATCAAAAAACTTAAACAACGAAACGCAATCAATTTGAAATATCACATTTAAAGATAAATTTTTAAAACTGAGCAAGAATTTTTTTTTCTGAAAAAAAATTTGCAATTTAATTTACGCTGAATGCTGCTTTCAAGACAAAAATTTTCGCTAAATTTAAAAATTGATGTTATTTCTTATTTTCATATCTCGTGCGTTTATTTTCCTTATAAGAAAAAAAGCAACGGTTAAAACTCCTAAAATGCATTGGAATATTTGTTGCATGTGAATTTCTTGATTAAAAAAACAATTTAAAAAAATGTAAAAACACGAAACTAAATTTAGAGCTACTCTTTTTTAAAATTTAGCTTGAGAAACACATACATATTATATAGTGTTTTTTCTAAACTTGTTAAAACCACTAAACATTATTACCAAACAATGCAGAAACTAGTTCAAAATTATTTTGTGGAAGAAAAACTTTAATAGAAGAAACAGATCAAAATTTAAAACAGACTAAAGAATAAAATTTTCCAAGTGTTTTAAATTTATACCAATATGAGTTTATGCGCGTATAAACTTCTACAATGTACATATAGATGGCAGCACATGAAATTCTTTCTCTCTTTTTTTTTTTTTTTTCAAATCAAAAAATCAGCATGCAGAAAATTATGCAGATTTGGAAGAATAATCAGGTAACCATTGTTCGAAATGGAAAAAAAATAATAGCATTCAAGCGTGAATTGAATTAGAACGAAATTTGTTCATATGCGTTGGACAAAGAAAAAAACATGGCCGCCGTATGTGCGCGCTAGCCATTCACTTTGGCCAATCAGGAGCCTCAAAACTTTTACATGGTCCCTGACTGAGTAAGGGTTGTTTAAATGCAACCCGCATACCTCTTTCTTCTCAACAGATATTTATAATTAGGATTCATCACTGAAAAAAAAAACTTCCTGCTTCTTGTTGCACCCAGATGAGCTTTTCGTTGCGCACGTATCTGCTTCATGTTCATCTTTTGGTTTTGCTTCAAGGACCCGCAATTGCAACTGCAGGTTATGCAATTGTCCAAGTGTAGTCTGCTCGGACACGATAACTACAGATTCTTTCCACCACTTATGTATGTTAGAGGCATTTTTCAAACGACTAGTTTAGACGATTCATTTTAACTTGCGTTCAACTTTACCAGTTGTTGCAAGCTTTCTACCTCATTTACTTCGTTTATTTTTTAGTTGGTCCGTCCTTCTATATTATTTTATAATTTTCGGGAACGTAGATAAAAAAAGTTGTTCTTTTAATCCAATATTCACTGTTCTTTCTAACTTAAAACAATGATACAATAAGCAACCCATTTTCAGGAAAAGAATAACGCAAAATTGTCCGGGAGCTAATTTTTATGCTTGTCGCAACCTACGCAGTTAACAGGTATGCAAATTTTTTTGCTACTTTTCAAACTCACAAAAAATGAATTGATTATTTTAATTTTTTTTACCCATGTAAAAAATCAACGTAATTTTCAATGTGTTAACGTCCCTTCAAATTGTTAAAATAATACCTTTAAGGTTGTTGAAATTGTTTTACACATTTATTAATAACATGTTTTGATTTATTTAATTAGCATGCATTCGTTTTACCCGACACATTGAAAAGTTTCGTTTAGACAGTTCTGATATTCTATTTCTCTGATTTTGGGTTGTATATCTCTCAGGTATGCACGCTCGATGGAAGGCTAAATAACTCAACCTTGCTACATATTTTTTAAAAACGACATAAATAAATTTCAAAACATTGAGAAATAACCCTTATCGTGGAGAGCACCGACTTTGCAATTCAGTAGGAGCACTTTACGTAGAATTTAATAAACGTACCGATCCGCAGTATCGTACTATTCTTTTTGCAATGTCATCGACAGTTCCTTCGTATAATTCTACGTAATTTGTTTCACATCCAGATGAGGAGTTAAGTTGGAAATGTTGGAATTTTAGCCTAATAGTGTGATACCCGGGAACAGCCAGCTGCCAAGAACATTCTCCTGTCCACGGCGATGGGTAAAAGGGACTCGACAGAGCACCGGACTCGCCTTCTATGCGACCTCCACAACCACGACCTAAAGTAAGAAAAGAATTTTCAATCAAGGAGTTATAAGAAGCAAAAGAAAAGGAATAACAAAAAAATTCTTATTAATTACAAATTAAAACAAAAACTAAAATCAAAATGAAAAAATAAATAAAAATTAATTTGAATTTTGACATCTTGAATTCAAATTATGTTTTTCGCAATTACGAGTGTGTGTATGTAGGCATGTGTGTTTGTGTGGGGGTATGTGTGTGTGTAGGCATGTGTGTTTGTGTCTGTGTGCTGGCTTAAGTGTGTGGGTAGTTGTGTGTATGAATGTGTGTGGAGGTATGTGTATAGGCATATGTGTTTGTGTCTGTGTGCAGGCATGAATGTGTGGGTAGTTGTGTGTATGTGTATGTTTTTGTGTGTGTATGTGTAGGTATGCGTGTGTGTATGTGTTTGTGTGTGTTTGTGTATGTGAGTGTAGGTGTATGTGTGTGTATGTGCGTGCGTGTGTGTGTGTGTGTAGATGTGTATGTATGCTCGTGTGTGTGTGTGTGTGTGTAGTTGTGTATGTATGCTCGTGTGTGTGTGTGTGTGTGTAGTTGTGTATGTATGCTCGTGTGTGTAGGACATGGATGCATCCTGGAGACGGCTTTCGCTATAGGAGCCGCATCGTGAGGAACCGGTCGACGGTGATGGTGCGGAGGGTGGCGGTGGGAAAATAAAATGATAGCACGCCAAAAACAGTCAAATGAAAGCAATAAGCAATCGTGATTGCTCAAACAAAAACGAATCTGATTGCCTACTTTATATTAAGTTTGACTTCGTGGGTCAAAACACACTTATAACATTTTAATCCATTTAAATTAAATCCAGATGATATGGGAAGCACCTACAGTATGACTACGGATTACATAGAATTGGCAAACGTCCAGTTAAGACGAGTCTTTCTGGCTAAGAGGGATAAGTACAAATTTAATATGCTTATTCCGCTCATTTGAATGTGATTCTGCATAGTTCAGAGAGTAACATACAACTGCAAAAGCTGACACCCAGAAAACTAATAGATGTGTAAATTTGCGCCTGTAAACCAGGTGTTTGCCTTTCCATCTGTTCGGTGGTCAGACTGTAAAAGAAAAAATTATCACAACTATTAAAATTTGCTAGTCTCAAAATTAAAATCAAGGTGGAAAATTAATTTATTTTTTCATTAATCTACTTTTAGCTGCTAGGCAATATTGAAGAATGAATTTACAGAACTGTATCAACGATATCAGTTGAACGTAATCCACTTATATTTCTCTCTCTCTTTTTACGCTGAAATATTGGAAGACCTCCGATGAGATAGAAAGGCATATACAGTGAAACATGTATAACCCCTTCAGTCGGAATTATGAAATATTTTGGCTAAAAATGTTGATATTTGGTACACAGTGTACTATGGTAAAGGGTATCTTATAGACAAAATTTTGAGTTTGTAGGACAAAAATTAAAAGAGTTATGGCACGTCCGATATGCCAAACTTATATTTTTGAAATACATATTTCATATACAAAAACGATAAAATACCAAACAAACTTCATTTTAAAATGTTCTACAAACAATTATAAAACATAATATAAGCGTTTGAAACGATTAAGTAAAAATTATATATATTTTTAAAAAAATCAGGAAAAAAAACCTCGCTTTTCAGATGAAAATCCATGGTTGGAAAAATTAGCCACTCTCTATCTCTCAATCCTTATATTTCAGTGTTGATATAAATCTGATTCTGTGCCTAAAAATAGCGGTCAACTTAGACAGGTGGTCAACTTAACAGGTTTTATTGTATCCGGTTTATTGGTGGAAATGGACCCATGGATTAGTTTGTAGGGATTCCATTTTGCATAATCAAAAGCAGAGACGCATTGAAATGAAGAAGCCCGTCCATCAAACTTCATTATTATCCCCCGAATTCGGGTAGAATCACCTTAACTGGTCGCTTGCCAATTCCTTCGCATACGTGGTTGGATAGTAAGAGCCTTTGTTGATTGAATCTGCCGGCGTGTCTCTCCCAAGTTTCCAAAGTCATTCATTCGTTTTTTTTTATTTCAAAAATGTGTATTTTTTATTTTCTTTTTATCAAAAAAGTTTTTAAGCGGACAGTAAATGGAATGCTAGTAAAGCCGTGCAATAAGAAGCAGTCATTGAGGACAAGCTTCCAATGAGGCAACGCTCTAAGCAACAGTACTTAAACACATGGGCAAATTCTAATCTTACTTTCACTACAAATACTGCAGAAGCTGGAAGTTTAGTTTTGTTATTCATATAAAAGTTCAAATCACTCGTTACCTTGATCTGTAAAAGTATAGGATATGTAATACAGTCCAATCTTGTCTTTAATGTTGAAGTCTAGATAAAGAGAAGTTCCGTTGGAGAAGATCGGGTGCGGTAATGTATAGCCACAGAAGGAACCAATCAAGGGGCTCGAGGTATTTGCTCCACCATACACCTACGAAAAAAGTTAGAACTTTCACTGTAAATACACATTTTATTGAGAACAAACATGATGCTAGATCATCAATTGGAAATATGATCTGCAACATGGAGAGAGGTGAGATTTGACCCAGAGTCCACGACAGTGCTGATCAGTTACCTTGACCGCACGACCAAAATTATCTCACATGGCAGTAGCAAAAAGGCGGATCACTTTCTCCGTATGCCACAACTGAAACTTTCACTTCGGTTCAAAAAATTAAGAGCACGTGAAGATTCAGTTAGTTACTATTGTATGTAGTTCAATATACATCATACAATAGTAACTGTATGTTCCATTTACTACTTATTATTCTATTTACTACTTACTACTATTCTATTTATCTATAGTAACTGTATGTACCTTGGTATGTAGTTCAATACCAAGGATAAGGTAGAACTACATACAAAATGTCTCTCATGGCAAGTAAGAGAAAGGCGGATCACTTTCTCCGCATGACACAAACTGAAACTTTCACTTCTATTCGAAAATTAAGAGCACGTGAAGTAAGAGTTTCAACAATGACACTCGTGCCACGGCATGATAATTTGATAATATGTATTGGAAAATCATGACAATAAAGCTATCAAGGAGTGAAACATAGGGGTGAGGGGCGTTCCCGAAAAGGGTGGATTGGGGAGGAAAGCCGGGGGCATATTCAGGAGACCTTTCAGGAGGTCATTTTATCTTATGAAAAGAAATCGACAACAAAGGTGTTGAGGACGAGTCTCATACCGCGCACTGCACTTAACCATTTATTCATTTACATCTCAGCTCACATATGGCGCTTAAAAATGAGAACCTTTTTTCAGGTTGAGAATTATTTGTTGTGCCATCTATGAACCTAGTAACTAACTAAATTCTTTATCGTGGCCTGCATTAATTACGTTAATATGATATTTTTTGTTTAAAATTACTGTTTACATTAGAAACACTTGATTCTGGTTAAAAACATAAATGTTTATTATGAAAAGTTGGATGGCTAAAGATAAATCTGTTTAAATTAATAATAATCAATTTAATTAATTTAATCCTTTTGTCTACCAGTTGTATTTACAGTTTATGGTTGTATAAATAAAGTATATGTTTTATTACACGGTATCACGTCAATTAATTCATTTTGTAAATTTGAAATGTCCCTTTCGCTCTTCGCTTGAAAGGGACGGAATGAATCAAGTGAAGAGGACGAATTTTCAGATATGAACATGAACATATGACTGTTTCTGGAACGCCTGGAGCTTAGAGCTCCTAAATTCCCTGTATAATAAGTCTAGTAGAAAGTTTAAAAATTAATAACGGCTAAAAAATTTAAAAATAAAAGGAAATGAGTGGATACACCCTGGTGGCGAAATCCCGCGTAAGAATGGGGGTCAGTCGAAGATGGGAAGCCGAGGCGACAATAGAGAGCAATTTTCTCCGCGATCGCCTCAGTCCTGTAGAAATGCATCAATAAAGGTCGGGTCAGGTGGCGTTAGAGAAAAACATCGTAATACATGACTCGCCCGTGTTTCCCGAATGGCAGAGCACCCCCACTCATCTATCGGTTCATTAATAAAATATTAATTTGCCAATTTCCGGGCAGGGGGAGGAGACTGCCAGTCCTAAGATTGGACTGCATCAAATTTCTACGATCTTTCTTCTCCACGATTCCTTCCATTACTATTTTTGATAAAGTAGTCACATTTAGCAAAAAATGTTTTTGATTGCACTGTTTCTCTTAAAGCAAACGCAAGTAAAAAACTAATTAGCACCTGTTCCTATCAACGTCGATCCGTACACTGAACAGTGAACATCTTTCTATTGCTTGCTTTATTCTCTGAGATATAGTTCCTCCAAAATTGTGTTCACCCATAAACATTCTGAAAGGAATCTTAGGAAAGCTATAAAACCATTGTTGTTTATCGCTCCTTAAAAATACACCATAGCCAGTAATTGCACTCAATCTCAAAAATACCCCCCCCCCCCTTTACTCTTAGAAGCCTGTCTCATATTTACTGATCTTTAATCTGGCAACCCTGGTTCAAACGTTACCGCCCTGTAGCCGAGAACTAGTTTCGTGCTTTTGAGTGTGATTATGCCTGAGGTGAAAAATTTCTTAACGAAGCCAAGAGTGCTTAACAAACTGGTATCTAATATAGAATTACCACACATGTACGCATTTCTGCCTTAACCCTGGCTATAGATTGTTGATTTACTGAAAAATTTCATTTTGTTCATATTGAAAAAGCTCAGTCATCTTTACTATTTCACTTTGCCCCACATTCCCCTACTTGTTTGTTTGTCTATAATAATTACGTTACTGTTAATTTTTCATGTAAAGGCTCTCTGCTATGTTAGAAAATTTCCGACAAAAATTTCCATAGTAGTACAGTAAAAATTGGGGTCGGACCCAGTGGCGTAGCTAGTGTTTGCCGCCCGGGGCGGATCTCAATTTGCCGCCCTTTCGTTGTGAAATAGCTAATACACAAAACTGTCAAACGTGTTTAAATTAAAACTAAAAATTTAATTGAAGAAAAAATAAGACCTTATTATTCTCTAAACTTTTAAAAGGAAAAAAAAGGGGGGGGGGAATAAGGGCCCACACTTGGAGAAAATTGCTAAATTTAAGTCAAAAACCGAAATTATAGTAAAGTTATTAGAAAGAGCGCGTTGGGTTTGATCCCGATTTTTTTCAAAATTAGTCTCTTTTAGTGTTTCTTTGTTGACGTTAAGGGATTGGTGGGCAACGAAAGGAAATTTTACGACATTTTAAAATGCAGCTTAGGCTACATAGAAGAAGTCAAGGAAATCGGGAATGATCGGATACTCAATGCGAAAATTTTAACCTAAAATTGCACATTTCAGAGCTTATCTTCGGCAACGCAATTTCATGCGTATACTTACGCAGTTGTAAGCGTTAGGGGAGAGAGAAGCGCTGAGGTTTCTTACTGAAATGTTTTTTAAATTGGAAACAATTTTAAGGGTATCTTTGGTGGTTTGGTTGAAAGGGGAACGTTCGGGTTCTTTCTTTAGAAATTTTTCGTCACCTAAGTCTCAAAAACAGAATTCTAGGCTGCCTTTCGTGACGTTGAGAAGTTCCCTAACGACTTAAAAAATGTTGCGAAGCCAAGCAGTTCTCTCCTGAAAAATATCCGTAATTGACGTCCGACTTTGTGCTTTGTTTTATAATGTTAGGAGGAAGAGGGAACAGAGAGAGGTTTCCCTCTAAAAATCATTCTTAAAGCTGAATACTATTTTCGACTATCTGTCAGAAGGAAGGGTTAACGAGCTCTCCTACTCACGCAAATTTCTAAGAAAAAATTGTGGGGCTATCTTTGGGACATAAGGAAAAGGGGTGAAGTGTTCTTTCCTCGGAAAATTTTCAAAATTGAAGTTTTAAAAACGCAGTTTTCATCTTTGGAGACGTTAGGTGAGAGGGGAGGGCGACTAAGATATCTGTCTTGGAAAAATTCCAAAATTGAAGTCCTAAAAACGTATTATAGGCTATATTTGATCACTTTAGAAGATCAAGGACAGTCAGGGTTCAAATGCTGTTTTCACAAATTGATATTGAAGTATCCAAGCTTTAAAAAAGTAATTTTAAGCTAGATGTTGAGACTTTAGAAGAAAAGGTGGGAGTTTTCTCCTGGAAAGTTTTCAGAATTAAATGCCGAAATATATATTTTTTGGCTGTGTTTGCTACGTTAGAGAAAACGGTAGGGTTAGGCGCTCTGCCTAGAAATTTTTGATCATTGAGGTCTAAAAGCGTATTTCTGAACTACCTTTGATGATATCAAGAAAAGGGATAAGATATTAAAGCGTTGCCCTACCTAAAAACATTTTCGCACTGTTCGACTGCAGATTGGGGGTGGGAGATGTTCCCAACCGGAATTATTTGAAACTGAATACTTTAAAACGCATTTTAGACTACGTTTTGATAAGTTGAGGGTCAAATCCAACCCAAATGTTGAAAAATGAAATTCGCTTACCTTCCATAAGGAACAGATTAACATGTGATCTAAAATTGTCGGATAGATTATCTACTCTAAAAATCGAGGAAACGGAAATCCCTTAAACTTCGTTTAAAGAATAGAACTTTTGTAAAGAGTGGGAAATCAAAGCAAACGCTGAAACATATGAAGTGTGATCAGCAATAAATTGTTTCGTATAACATTTTACTCCTCCCCCTCTTTTTCTTACTCTTGTCACCAGTTTCCTGAAGTAAAAAAAAAAAGGAAATTTTTGTTTCACGAGCAGGCTTTCAAGAAACTCTAAACTAAAATTCTGTACTAGCTTTTTCTTAAAAAAAAAAAATTGAAAAAGTTCATTGTTTTCGTCTTCCGGAAGTTAACCTCTACAGTCTAAATAACAGATTTTTAAAAAAATACTATGCACTTTTCATAATGCACTGAAAAAGAGAAAAAACTTTTCTGGATAAGAATGAAATGTTTAAGTATTACTTTAGTTTTCAATTATTCCAATAAAATGACACCGCAAACGAAGAAAAGAGCAGCTCAAGTTAGGTATAGAATTTCTTATTATTATCGAGCTTCCAATCATAAATTTGAGGGTTGAAACCCGCATAATTTTCTGGGAAAGTTTGGTTTAAAATGTTTTGAGTCGCTCTTTTCATCGTTTGTGGTGTCACTTTCTTGGAATAATTGAAAACTACAGGAATACATAAACTGCCCATTATGCACCAGAAAAGTTATTTTGTCCTTTTGAGTGCTTTAAGAAGAGATTTTCTTAGACAGTAATAGATTAAAACCATAATTTCCTTATTTGGAAAACACATTTAATTTCTCCACATCAAAAGGGCCAATTTGCCGGCCCTAGAAAAGTACCGCCCCCTCCACCCCCTCAGCTACGCCACTGGTCGGACCCAACCCCCCCCCCCCAAAAAAAAAGCTAAACCTGGTGCAAATTGTTTATTACCCTCCCAATAAGATCAGCTAAAAAGTCCCACCCCATTGTGCGTCGGGTTTCGGAATGGAAAGCATCTAAAAATTGCTGTTTTGGGTATTTTTCCGTAATTTTTAGAGTAAATTTAAAGTGAGAATATTATGTTATACTAAATTTAAAACATGAAATTAAGTGTTTGCCCTCCCCCCCCAAGAGGGATGACATAACCCACCAATGCTACATAGCCCCCCCCCCTATCTCCGTAAAACGAAGCAGTACTTCCGAACCCTCCTCCATACATTATATATAAAAAATTTATTTTATGCAAAGTTAAAGTTAGAAATCAAGTGTGTCCATCCTCCAAGTGCGATGGTGCACCTCCTCCCAAAGCCCCAGAAAAATTACGCTGAGCTGTTTTTTTGCTTTCAAATGATTTCTAATAAGCTTGTAACAAAAAGTCTTCGTTATCAAGATCTTTTTTGGAGTCTCGGTCCTCAGCAAAATCGTTATTGTTGCAGCTATGTCTAACACAGTTTGTGCGTATAGTTGAGCACATCAGTCCACTTTCAGACTTATCAAACATTCACTTTATCCAATGAACCTCTCAGAGCAAACACAAGATTTGAGGCGCAGAAAGTCTTCTAGAGCAGAAGGTTTGATTGTGGTAATAGGACGGAGATGATATTTTTGTGGTGCTTTCTCCTTCTTTATACCCATCAAAAATGACACTAACTTTTCCACATTTACAAGTGACATAGGCACTGTGAATCTGGCACATTTCCTTGAATCCTGCAAATCATTACCGAAAAAACCTGATGGAGAAGGTATCTTCCATCCAAGGGCGCCCACATAGGAGGGCAAGGGGGGTGGGCTCGAGCCCCCCTCCCTTGAAATTAAAACTTCTTTGCTTTTAGTACTTTTTTCTTTGCAAAAATGTAAAAACATTTCTTCTCCAGCCATTAATGAATAAGTTATTAAAAATGCCAAATTTTAATGACTCTAATCTGTCCTGAAATCAGTTTTTGTCTCCAAACTGGGAGACGAAAAGATGTAAATATTTAGAATTCTACTGTTGTATTGTTTATTGCTCTCATCAAGATTTTTTCCATCGCTAGATCACTGGACCACCAAAATTTGTCACTGCGTTGGCTCGTTGGATAGCTCATGTTTGATGTGATCAATTTTTTTTGAGCAATCACGATTGCTTATTGTTCTCATTTGACAGTCCTTGACGTTCCTTTGATTTTTCCCACCGCCACCTTCCGCACCATCACCGTGGACCGGCTGGCTCCTCACGATGCGACTCCTATAGCGAAAGCCGTCTCCGGGTTGCATCCATGTCCTACACACACGCGCATACATACACAACTACACACACACAAACACATACACACACACGCTCACACACATACACACACATATACCCCTCCCCACAGACACAAACATACATGCCTACACACATACACATAACCCGTACACACAAACACATACGCCGATCACACAAACACACACGCCTACCGAAATGTTACACGTCTACCAATTATGTTTTTCGCAATCACGACACACACTCGTGATTGCGAAAAACATAATTTGAATTCAAGATGTCAAGATTCAAATTATTTTTTTATCGCATAATGTACTTAAAAGTTTCAGATAGTGCTGCCAGCATATGTGCGCATATTTAGCATAGTTTACATAACCAGCTGCGTAAAAGAGAGGCAGCTTAGTGTTTGCAAATGAGAACCCCCACCAACTTAGAGAGTGCAGAATTGTAGCATTGCCCGTCTCACTATTGGCAATTTAGGTTTATCCCCCTTACGGTGATGGCAAAAGATTGTAGATAAGTTGAAGTAAATTAATTAAGAAGAAGGAGGGAAACTTCAGTCAATTTGGACTTTTTTTTTTGCTGCACAGGGATTTTGTTTTCGATATAACTCCAGCGCTCTAAAGTTTAATTACTCCAGTCACAAATAAAGTGGTTACTGAGCTCGCTTAGATCTTTTAGAATTATCCTTCTCACGTTACTATATTATTGTGTGACTTTTTTGTACTTCGGAAAAGTTTAAAATCAGTAAATCTTTTTCGTGAACTTCACTGCAATCGTTGATTTTAGAATGCCAGTTTAGGGTCCCCCCCCCCCCCAAGCGATGGCGCACCCCTTAAGTGTGACGGAGTACCAATCCAGAACAAAAACTTCCCAAAAAGAAAGAAATACACCTTGAAATAAACTGCATTAAAAATGCCAATAACGCAATTTGCGCCATGGACTCCCGCACCCCCCCCCCCCCTCCGTCTGTGCTCTTCAGTTAATTAGAATTTTTTCTGTGAGTGTTTATTATTTTACAATCATAGAGTGGTTTCTGCGAGTTTGAGTATTTTTTTTTTTTAGTAATAGAAATTATTTTTATTTAAGACTAGTGATACCCGCACGGCTTTGCCCGTAATAGAAAAATCAAAAGGTCTTTTGGTTCGCCTGTATATTTACAAATAATGTATGGTGAATTTTCTCGCTAGTTGGCTTGTACACCCATCTTACGGTTCCACGTTATGATAATTTCGTAATTTACTCGTCCATCTTATGATATTTTTTTTATTAAAATTGGAATAGAAAAAGAACCACATCGAATTTTCGAAAAATCGCTTTGAGGTGCACACCCCCATGCTACATACTAACTTTGCCAAATTTCATGAAAATCGGCCGAACGGTTTAGGCGCTATGCGCGTCACAGACATCCTATAGACATCCAGACATCCTCCGGACAGAGAGACTTTCAGCTTTATTATTAGTAACTAGTGGCACCCGCACGGCTTCGCCCGTAATAGAAAAATTAAAGGTCTTTTGGTTCGCTTGTGTATTTACAAATAATTTATGCTGAATTTTCTCGCCAATTGGCTTGTACCGACGTTACGGTTCCACGCTATGATAATTTCGTATCTCGCCAATTGGCTTGTGCCCATGTTACGGTTCCACGTTATAATGATTTCGTAGTTTATGATAGTTTTTTTCTTAAAATTATAATAAAAAAAGAACCACATCGAATTTTCGAAATATCGCTTCGAGGTGCACACCCCCATGCTACATACTAACTTTGTGCCAAATTTCATGAAAATCGGCCGAACGGTTTAGGCGCTATGCGCGTCACAGACATCCTACAGATATCCTACAGACATCCTACAGACATCCAGACATCTAGACATCATCCGGACAGAGAGACTTTCTGCTTTATTATTAGTAAAGAAGATAAAGATAAAGATAAAGAAGAGAAATACTTCGCCCCCGCCCCCTTTCCACAAAACCCCGACGCGCAAAGTACTGGGACTTTTTACCCCTTATTGCTGGAAGGTTAAAAAGTAATTTGCAATAGGTTTCAACTTTTTTTTTTTTTTTTTTTTTTGGATGTTTGGGGTTTGGCCATTTTTTGGCCTAATTTTACTGTACTATAGGAATACATATGGGTGAGTGATGGTCAAAGGTGGGTTATGGGGGAAATCAGGGAGCATGTTCTTTAGCCCATTCAGAAGGTTATTTTACTTTTTTGAAATCAACAATGAAGGTTTCGTTGCCGATTTTCACACCGCGCAGTGTAATTAATCAGTCATTTATTTACATCATGGCGCTTAAAAGAGAGAATTTTTTTTCCCCCAGATTGAGAGTAATTTCTGCCATCTATGCCCCAAGTAACTAACTGAATACTTTATCGTGGACTGTACTAAATATGTTATTGTGATATTTTCTGTTTTTAACTACCATCACTGTTGAAAATAATTGATTCTGCTTAAATAATAAATGTTACTTACAAAAAATATTTAAAGCAAAGGATAAAGTCTGTTTAAATAAATAATAATCAAGTTAATTAACTTTATCGCATTAACTACCAGTTTTATTTATAAGGTATGGCTTATTTCAGCAATGTTTCACAACTGTTAGTTCAAATCCAAGAGACGGGCAGCATATTTAAACAGTCTCCTTCGCTCTGTGCTGGAAGGGGATGGAATGACCACAAATAGGAATAGAGTGGTGTTGGCAACTATCAGGCTTAACTAAACATGCGCGCAAACCACTAGTACGAGATCAGCCGATTGAGAAGCCGATCCATGTCAAATCACCCAGGGTGCGATACTTGCCATCCCCTAGTTTAAGCAAATTTGCTCTACTTCTAGAGTCTTGGATGCTGGTCATGAAAGTATAAACTATATTGAGATTGGCGAAGGGGTTGAAGAGCCCCTAAATATATACCAAGATGATTTAACTGCCGCCATTTGGAATGAGACATACAGACAGGCCCGACAAGCGGCCATGTCAGCCTAGTCGGAAACTAGGGGCCCAGGACTTGTGAGGGCCCGGCGACACTGACGCAAAAGAAAGAAAAGAAGGAAAGAAAAATGAAAGAAAAAAAGGAAGAAAGAAAGAGAAGGGAAATATCCGAATAAGAGGGAAAACGTAAAGATTAAGTAAAATTTACTGAATAAATATTTATTGCTGTGGCACTTAAAATAGAGTTAAATTTTTTCTAGTAAACAGTTTTGATTTTTTCTCTTCCCTCCCCCGCTTATACTTATTTTTTTCTTTTTCCCCTATTCTTTTCTTTTTTCCTCTTTTTCTTTTACTTTTACCCCTTTAATTTTCTTCTTTTTTCCCTTTTTTTTGTGGAGGGGGAAGGGGCCTTTCGACATTTCTGGCAAGGGTCTTGGCTCTCCGCGGCCCTGCATAACGAAGGGTACAAATGACTGTAACTCCCTAAAAAAGTCATAAAGCTTTAACCTTTCTTGATCTATCATGGTTGCTTATTATCCTTACTTGACCGAAGTTAAAGTTGCTTGGATTTTACAGATTACCATGACAAAGAGAGTAATTTTAGCACGTTGTTTTTAAACTAATAAGGAGAATAAATTTTGTCCGCCATGGTTACAAATCGTTTGCGTTCATCTAGGCTTAACTTAAGCATAAAACTCTGAGAATTCCACTGTCGTTCAACCTCCAGGAGCGCGACCTCTCCTGGGCGGTGGCACCTTGCCCTACATACACACGCACACAAACACACGTCGCCACACACACTCGCCTACACATAAACATGGCAAGGTAACTTAAAAGGAAACAAATTATTGCCAAGTTGTTAAATAGGTACTTACCCAGGTACTAGCTGAAACAATTGACATGAGATTTCGCAACATTTGTGAAGGTGAGACTTGCATATTTGTGCATTGTATTTTTGTGCATAATGTGTTGGTCGGATTTTGAAGATTACAGTTTCAAGTAGTCGAGGTCCATTTCTTGAATTTATTATTCGCTGGCAAGGAAGGCTTCAAAATTTGAAGGTTAAATTATTTCAACTGTTTAACCCTTTATTGCAATGCATTGAATGTTCGTTAAAATCGTAAGAATGACAAATTGACTCAAAAAAAAAAAAAAAAAAAAGAAAATATAGATGCTTTTTGATTAATGTTTCATGTTCAAATTAGCTAATTTATTAATCAATGATACTTTTGGAATGTATTCGTTCAATCCTCAAATGGTGTGTGTGTGTGTGATTTTTATTTACTCATTTTTTAAAGTAACGAAGAAACGAATTAGCGATTGCATTTCAAAAGTAGTTTGCAGTTTTATTTAAAAAAAACTTAATTGTAGTTGTAATTCGCTTCACAAAAAATGTAATTTTTCCGACCACTGAGGGGTCAACATCAAATACAAAACTGCAATCTCTGGATGTCAGAAGAACTGCAAAAGTTTGCATGTAGTTCTACCTTAGCCCTAGTTCAAGCGCGGTACCTTACTCCTTATTACCTAAGCTTTCAGCCTTCTAGTTTGAATTGAATTGCACAGTCGCCTGCAAACTCTCACGGGTGTACTGAATTAGTTTTAGTTACCAGTTTATTGTTAATCTCGGCTTCAGTGAAATTATATCTTCCTCCAGCTCGTTTTCCGTCTGCTCCAGAATGATGAGTCAACATTTCTACTAGTCTTCGTTGTGTCAAAACGACATTTTTTGTACAACGTTTTACTGTTCAGGGTTTGCACCTGCTATATTGCATTCATGGAAACGGTTTAATAAAAAAACGTTAATTGGCGGCATTAACCACGTGTTTAGCGCGGACGATAACAAATCATCGCCAAGCGGACGTTAAGTATTCGTTTACTTTTTTTAATGCAGAGAAAATCCGCAGAAGTGGCGAAATTTCTGTCAACTAATATCTTTCTTTCTTGTATTTAAAGCGTCGAATAATTCTTGGACGAAGAACGAAAATACAAAATATAAATAAGTTATGTTTCTACTTTAAAAGAATCTCATTGTCCTTGAGCAAGAACATGAATACGAAATTACAGAAAGTTAAGTGTAGTACCATCAGGAAGTCGCATTGTTCTTCAGCAAAGAACATCTCAAATTTTCGGAAGTACAAGAAAATTGTACTTCCTACGGGGGCTCGAATGAGGGCTTGGCGCCAAACATCGCTCTTGATGCACACCGGACAATGACCGTATAGATTCCTATACTGCCGTGTGCAGGTAAAGGGCAGTATCTGCAGAAATGAGTTCTCGAGATATTTGAAGAAAAGGGTTTTGGATTCAATACTAACAATAGGGAAATGTTGGAATTAGACGCCATTTTCGAGCTCTTTTTTTCAGCGGAAAACGAATGAGCGAGCTTGCACAGTGAAGATAACGTACACTATATTCAGTAATTTACTGAATATAACTTGCCTTGCGTTCAATCTTCGAGTTGAACCGAACCATTGCTTCGGTCACTCGTCTGGTCTGCAAATTCTATATTAGCTACCAGTTTGTTTCGCACTCTTGGCTTCCTTAAGAGGTTTTCCATCTCCAGTTCGGTCACTTTCCTATGCCGGGCTGATGAGTGCTAATAAGCACGAAACTGCAGTCCTCGGCTGGAAATGACTGAGCTGGCGGTGTATTTCACGTATAACGTACACTAGATGACAAAAATGAAAAAAAAAAAATGAAAAATTTGCAGTTACTGCCTGCACACGGCATTCATACCTGCACACGGCAGTATAAGTCTTTACACTTAAGTAGAGAACAATGCTTTCGTGTTTTCCCCTAAAAGAGTGAAACCTAGTTATCATAGAAAACAACTTTAAAGGCGAGTTGGTGATTCAATTTTGGCGGGGAAAAAAGTTTTATAACTGCGTGCAGCGTTTATTCGCCAAGTTCTACTACTGTGCGTCGTATGAGGTGTTTGAATCAGGTCCCTCTCCTTTCCCTCTGGCGAAGGGTGGTAATTACCAGAGAGGGACATCAGGAAAAAATGAAATGAAATTTAAAAAAAAAGAAAAAGTAATTTAAATTTTGACATCTTGCATTCAAATTATGTTTTTCGCAATCACGAGTGTGTGTATGTAGGCGTGTGTGTTTGTGTGTGGGGGTTGTGTGTTTGTGTGTAGGGGGCATGTGTATGGGTGTGTAGGCATGTGTATTTGTGTCTGTGTGCTGGCATAAGTGTGTGGGTAGTTGTGTGTATGAATGTGTGTGGGGGGTATGTGCATGTGCGTAGATATATGTGTTTGTGTCTGTGTGCAGGCATGAATGTGTGGGTAGTTGTGTGGATGTGTGTGTGTATGTTTTTGTGTGCGTGTATGTGTAGGTGTCTATATGTATGCGTGTGTGTATGTGTTTGCGTATGTGTGCAGGTGTATGTGTGTGTAGTTGTGTATGTGTGTGTAGTTGTGTATGTGTGTATGTGTTTGTGTGTGCGTGCGTGTGTGTGTAGTTGTGTATGTGTGCGTGTGTGTGTAGGACATGGACGCAAATTGGAGACGGTTTTCGCTAGAGGAGCAGCATCGTGAGGCCGGTCGACGGTGGTGCTGGCTGAGGGTGCTGGCGGGAAAATAAAATCATAGCACGCCAGAAATAGTCAAGTGAGATAAGCAATCGTGATTGCTCAAAAAAGAAACCTCCTTGAACAAAGCATTGTCCGTGAACAAAGAACATGAGTACAAAATTACAGAAAGTTAAGTATATTACCTTCAAAGTGTCACATTGGTCGTCAGCAAAGAACATCTCAAATTTTCGGAAGTACACGGAAATCGTATATCCTACGGGGGCTTGAATGAGGGCTTGGCATCGGACATCGCTGTTCATGTACCCCGGATACGCTGGATTCGTGATGACGCCCACGATCACGTGTGTACACACGTGCACAAGCTGAAACACATGGAATGGTTAACGGGCTGAATATTTCTGAAAACTATTTTCAATGCTTATCAAAATGAAGCTCGCACCAGCATTTGAATAGGCAATCTTGAAGCCACGCCCACCGCTGCGTATTGCGTCACTGTGCAGTGTCAGCGTCAGGCCGCTGTAGCCAGAGATTTCGTGGGGATGAGCAGCTCCACATATTCGAACAGGTGGATTGTTATTCTTTGTGTGCTAGAGTGATGGAAAAGAAAATAATTATTTTTTTCTTCTGACGAACTAGGAGTTTTCGCAATCAAGGATTGCAGTCAGGGGATGACCGACCCCACAACATATTCCAACATGTTATTCTTAGTATACTGGAGTGATGGAAAAGAAAGAAAAAAAGTTGAATTGTTATTCTTAGTATACTGAAGTGATAGAAAAGAATAAAATGTGGAATTGTTATTCTTAATACACTGAAGTGATAGAAACGAAAAAAATAATTGAATTGTTGTTCATAGAATGCTTAAGTGATAGAAATTTTTTAAAAAATGGTGAATTGTTATTCATAGTATGCTGAAAAGATAGAATATTTATTTTAAAAAAATGTATTGTTATTCTTAGCGTACTGAAGGATAGAAAAGGAAAAAAAAAATTATTGAATCGTTATTTTTAGTATACTGAAGTGGTAAAAAAAAAAAAAAAAAAAAAAAAAAAAAAAACGAGCTGATGTGTGCATCACATGACTTCCTTTTACTCTAATTTTAATGCCAGTTTCCATTATTGGCAATTTTAATGTGATTCAATAGTTTACTCTCTAAATATCACCACCAGTGGCCAAATTAAAACCAGATTTTAAAAAAAATCGCCACATTTGTCGCGATTTTATTTGTTCTATTGTATGTGATGAAAATCATGAAAATTATACTTAGAAACTCCTAAACATGTCAAAATCACTTTGTTATGACATGTTTGTGAAATGACAAGCCAATTCAAGGAGAAACATGTGTTTAAAGACTTGACATTTATATTAGAACAATACAGAATTGAAACTTTCAGATTTGTTGCCACAAGTCACGGGAAAGGACTGTTGAGAGCATTGACTTAACCGTTAAACGCACTGCGAAGAGATCAGTAAATTCATAGATGAACTTTTAAAAAGATAAAGAAAAAAGAATCCAAAAAGACCCATTCTCATCCTGACACACAAAATATGCACTAATTGAATCCTGTAACAAGTTTTGTTACTGAATATAGTAAGTACTTCAACAAATTGAACGATATACCACTTCAAAGTCAACAGACTCTCAGTTATAAATAATGTTATAATGTTAAAAATGAAGATTCTGCTGAATTAGAAAACACCAAATCATAAAAATATTCCAAAGGATTTATTAACGTTTGGACAAGTTTGTTCGTTGGATGGAAGGGAAAGAAATTAACAAAGAGCAATGTTGAACAGGAATAGAAGTAACTTGTTTGAGAATGCATAATAATGTGGGAATAATCTTCGTGTTTGTTGAGAAAGAATATAAATGTTCTACGGATTATGATAAAATAATTGTATATTTTAAGAATTCAGAATTGCAAAAGATGACTCAGGCATTATATATCACTATTTCAGACTGCTGTATACGCTGAATAAATGTTTGCAAAATGAAATTTTCCAAGTTTAATTTTTTTGAACTTCTTGTCCTTCCATTAGTTACCCTTAACAAATACATAATTAAATGCTTAAAGTAAATATTTTTTCAAACTACACTGCCAAAACTACGGGTGCCTTTGACAAGCTATTTGGCTCCCTGAGGTGAAATTACGGTGCCTCAAGGTGCAATGGAGGCTAGGAAATGTGATCAAGGTGCATGACGCTAATAAATGTGAAGACGGACCTCCTAAATGCGTGGGTGAAACGTTGACGCATGCGCTCTCCGCTCTGACATCGTTCAACCACAATCAATGGCGGACGCAGGAATAACTACGCAGGTGCACTTTCCCATTGAATGAAGTACGAAATTGGATTAAAACTCATAAGTATAGTGTGTATAGGGTGCCGTTGATGAACAAGCTTTTCACCCTTGAAAGGTGCCAAATGCAACCAGTAGTTTTAACAGTGTAGAGGTGGGATTGTAATGACAGAGCACTCCTGTATGTGCTCTAATTCTTATAAAATTTCCATTTTATAGTTTAGCTGAACTTTTGGGGAGAACATGATAGCCTGAAAATCATAACAAGGCAATTTCAAAAAAAAAAAAAAAAACGTTAATAGTACCTAACATTCCAATCCTAACTTCGAACTATGTTATTTAGGATTGCCTTTCAGACCCTCCTTTGCACATGTCATCTATATAGATCTTAACCCTACTTCAAGTTCGCTTTGTTCCTCCGAAGTTGAATCATTCTTTGCATTTGAGGAAAAAAAACTTCGAGCTGTTAAGCAATTGAACAGTTATATGTCCATTAAATTTTCTACACACAGCATTGTTTATTTATAATATTTTTGCTGTGTTTTGTACACATGTTTGTGCTATGCTTAGTTCAAGCTTTGAAAGAAAACTGTATATTTACTTACACTTTCCCATCCTGGCATACGGTAGGAGCTCTGAAATAAAAATTGTTCATTAGAATATATTAAAGTATTTCTTTTTTCTTGTAAGTAACTTTATGACACACATAAATTCACAAAGCAGATAAAATATATGCAAAACATCAAAGCAATAAATGCACTGATACATTTTCAAAAATGTATTTTCCGCTTAAGACCAATGGGTAAAATATTTAAAACGTTCCTAAATTCTAACATTACTAAAATGTTTACATGCATAATAATTGTGCAATGGAAAAAGTATGTAAATAAATAAATACAATTTAAAAAGGAAGCAAGAAAGAAAAGAAAAATATTGAAATTGTTTTCTGATAGTTCAAACGTTTCACAATCAAGGATTGAAAAAAATAAAAAATTAATAAAGCTTATTTTTCTCCATTAATCATATAAACCCGTGTAAAACGAGGTAAGAGTAAAATAGGAGTGCATTGGCGCCAGCGATTTTTACTTTCTTCTATATCTAATATATAGAAAAAAGTATTGGATTCGTGCAAATTTTCGAATTTCGAATTTTGACGGATTCGAACGTTTTGAAGTGTACTGAGTCCATTTCGACCATTTTGACCATTGACGACCATCCCAATGTCTGAATTATTGCAAAAGCAAAGCAAAGAGCGAAAATTGAAAGTTATTTTAAAAGCCTTGCTTGAATTAATTACAAATATTTTATTTGTTAACAAACATAAGATGGCAACAGTTAAAAATTTTAAATCATTGAGATAATATTTCCGATCATTTCCATACAATTAAAGTCACGAGAAATACGCAGACGACAATCTATTACGATTTATCTTTCTTATTGTTGCATTAATAAAAATATTTTTATTCGCAAAAAAAAAAAAAAAAAAAAAAAAAAGAAAAAAGAAAAAAGAAAATTAATTTGAATTCTGAAATTTTGAATTCAAATTATGTTTTTCGCAATCACGAGTTGCGACAGGACTCGTGGAGGCTCATTGGAGTTACTGTTTCTAGAAACGGCTCCTGTCCCCCCCCCCCCATTAAACCTGCCTCTCCTCCTGGGCGATTACGTGTGCATAGTTGTGTGTAAGTGTGTAGGCTTGTGTGTGTGCGTAGACCTGTGTGTATGCACGTAGGCGTGTGTGAGTGCATGTGTGTAAAGTCGTGTGTGTGTATGTGTGTGAGCGTGCGTGTGTGTAGCACATGGACGCCTCCGACCAAGAGAAGCGGATAGCTCAGGACCGGAGCAGCCGCACCGCCTGCTGAGGACGGTGAGCGGTGGTGCTGCAGAGGCCCATGGTTCAAGCTGAAAAAGGAACCACAACATCAAGGACGGTCAAGTGAGGACAATAAGCAATCGTGATTGCTCAAAAAAAAAAAAAAAATCAACACCTTTTCGAGCGATTGGCGTTAAAATTGAACCAAAGCCTGTTCACATATGGATTCACATATATTCCAAATTTCAACCAGAACGTAGCATTACTTCTTGAGATAGGGCACTCACAATGGAAAAAAAGAACGGGCGATTTTATTTTCCTTCCTGACAAAAACAGGATGGTATTGCTAAATTCGCGGCGATATTTTCTCCTCATTTTCCATTTTAATGCTATTTATTATGAGGCGCACCTAAGCCGTCAGTGTCGTAATGCTGCGATTAGCATCAGCATAGCTTTCAGAATGTGTCCTAGGTTTGCCCCAACTACTATCTGACCATCGATTACATGGAAAGGTGAATATCCGGTTTATGGGCGGAAATGGAAACATCTAATACTTTGCAGGGGTGGTAGTTTGTTCGTCACAGATGTGCACTTTTGCCTATTTAGACGCAGTTTTGTGCAAATGACAGTTCGTTCACCAAATCATTTCTTAAATGTAAACTATATTTAATCTATATTCTTACTAAAAAAATAATATATTTTTAACAACATAATTTTGCGCTTACCATTTTTATTCTGCTTTGCCTGACGAAATGAAAATATTGTATTTTCTTTTTGTTGTTTCCATAGAAACTGTTTCTTTCCGCTCTTTTTCAACTTAGAAAATGCAATGAATTAATTACTAGTAACATTATAAAACATGTGAATCAAAATCCCACCGCTGTTTTCCCTTCTCCCTGCTAGCTTCATTCAGATGGAATCGTCTTAACTTGGCCAATTGCCAAATTACATGCAATCCGTGGTCAAACGACAAAATATTATTGTTTATGGAGTCGCTTTCTTGGAAAAATTGAAAACTGCAGGATTACTTAAATATTGTCCTTTCTGACCCAGAAAAGTCATTTTGTTCTTTTGAGTGCAGTCTGAAAAGTGCTCAATATAGTTTTTTAAATGCTGTTATTTTTACTTGTAGTGGAACTTTTAATGCTATTTAATGGTTTGTTTTATTTCTTTGGCCAGTTATTTTGCAGTTTAAAGAAACTTTCATGCTATTTCAGAGCGCACTTTTATTTCTTAAGCGTATTTTATATTTTATTGGAACGTTTCATCTTACTTATTTGCTTATTTAATTTAAAATGATAATGGCTAAATAATGTGTCATATCACAGAATAAATACCTACTATCTAACTTTGACCAAACTTGGCGACAAAAATTAGGGTTGCCGAGCAGTTTCAGAATGTCGCCAACTAGGAAATCCGTATTTTTCAGTTATGATAAATCCACCACGTTGCCAATGCAAACATATTCTATATTTTAGTCTTGAACGATTTTATGTTCAAAGAATTGAAAACTTGTAAAACTACCGAGAATAAAAACGAAATTTTGTACGAAATTCAAGCTGCAGCCGAAATAACTCTCACATTTCAAATGCAATAAAAATGATAATGTATTTTTTATGCTCTTAAAATAATATTTTATTTTATAAACAATTCACGTGCCGCTAATAATTGCTTACAGTTAACAATCACCCACGCGATAACTCGTCCGAAAAGACAACCACTCAAACACGGGCTCCGATCCAAAAAGGCTGATCTTAAGCTGATGCGTCGGCTCGTATATATAGGGGCCTTAGTAAACATTATTTATTTAAGCAAATTTGGCGAAATCCGAAACTTTGCTGTGGTAACCAGAGCAGTGCAACAATGGAAAATCCGATCCAAAATGGCTAAACTTAAGCTGATGCGTCGGCCTATATATATGGCGGCTCTAATGTTTACCATTTATTTTCCTTACTCAGAACCACTTCGTTTTAATTATCACTGTTTGACCACGGATTGTATGTTATTCGGCAATGAGCAATTAAAGACGATTCTATTTGAATGAATCTAGCAGGGGAGAAGGAAACATAACGATGGGATTTTTATTCACTCCTTTTGTAATGTCACTAGTGTCTTATTCATTTATTGCATTCTCAAAATTAAATAAGGGGAAACAAAAGTAGTTACTATGGAAACAACAAAAAGAAAAGAAAATATTTTCATTTCGTTCAGGAACGTAAAAGCAAAATGGTAAGCTCAAAACTTTGTTGTGAATAAATAAATCAATTAAATTTTGCCGTGAGAATATAGATCGAATATACTTTAGATTTCAAAAATGTTGCTGTGAGCAAATTTTCATTTTTACAAAACTAAGGCTAAGTAATAGAGAGGCAAAATGCACATCTGAAACAAACCAACTAACATCCCTATAAACTAATAGATACGTCCATTTCCACCTATAAACCGGATATTAGCCTTTCCATGTAATCGATGGTCAAACAGTAAATCTCCCGAAAGACCTAGAGTCGCTATATAGACAGGCCGACCGCATCAGCTTAAGTTTAGCCTTTTTGGATCGGATTTTTCATTGTTGCGCTGGTTGGGTTACCACAGTAAAGTTTTCCGTTTCGCCAAATTTGCCGAAAATAATACTTTATTTAATAAACAATTCACGTGTCGCTAATAATCGCTCGCAGTGAACAATCACCAAACGCGATTACTCGCCAGAAAAGACAGCCGCTCAAACACGCGCTCCGATCCAAAAAGGCTGATCTTAAGCTGATGCGCCGGCTCGTATAAATAGGGGCTTTGAAAGACCCATCTTCAGATCCTACGCATTTATGAAGCTGAAGATTGCATTATCTTCCAAGTCAATTCTGATGTACATGCTGAGATTTCTAAAAGACGTATGAAAACTTTTAGCTCTTGTAATGTTTGCTCCTTAATTTTGTCTACGTTTGCGTTCAACTATCCCTAGAGAATGAAACCACGGGGTGTAGTGAGATCGAATGAACATGAAATACAGCTAGGCACCGGAAACTCGTTTTTTGAGCAATCACGATTGCTTATTGTTCTCACTTGACTGTTTTGATGTCCTATCATTTTATTTTCTCACCGCCACTCTCCGCACCATCACCGTCGACCGGGTCCTCACGATGCTGCTCCTATAGCGAAAGCCGTCTCCAGGTTGCATTCATGTCCTACACACACGCGCATACATACACAACTACACACACACGCAAGCACACACACGCACAAATACACCTACACACATACACAAACACATACACACAACTACCTACATATTCATGCCTGCACACAGACTCAAACACATATGCCTACACACACATACACATACCCCCCACACACACACATTCATACACACAACTACCCACACACTTATGCCAGCCAGCACACAGACACAAACACACATGCCTACACACACATACACATACCCCCTATACACAAACACACATACCCTACACAAACACAAATACGCACGCCTACATACACACACCCGTGATTGCGAAAAACATAATTTGAATTCAAGATGTCAAAATTCAAATTAATTTTTTTTTTTTTTTGAAGCAGCCCGACAGATAAAAGTGATGTATTGCATTACAGAAATATAGAAATGGAAATTGCATTCCTTGTCAATAATGGGGTTGTTTCCTTCAGTCAAAAGTACTACTTTTAGTCACTGAAATTGATAGAATGAGTAAAAAAAAAATAACATGGACCCAGAAAATACTTTCATTTTCCCAACAGTTATTTTTTAAATAATTTTTTTTTAAATGTCCGATTTTGAAAACAAAGCGTAGTCTTTATGACGTCACAAATGATGCAATTTGGTGCATCTTTCTACCACATTTCCACGTTATGATAATCAAGAAGCGAATTAAATATTGCTCTCTACTCTTGCTATCAACCATATCGTTGCCAATACACGTAACTAAAGATGCAAATTAAATATTTTTCTCCGTGAATGGCAACACTGAATGGCATTTCATCATTTGTGATGTCAAACGAGAGAAACGTAAACAATGAAAGCGCACCGATTTAAGTAATTTTTTAAAAATATTAAACTTGAACAAATTATTTAAAAAATGGTCAGATCCTATATTTTTAAGCATGCTCTTTCAGAAAAAAAAAATACTTTTAAAACTTTGGAAACGACCCCATTAAAGTGGTGGGTTATACTCTACGCCAAACCCCCAACATTAGCGTCAGAGAATTTGAGGAGGCAATGTGTGAGCTATTTCTGCCGCAACCTGCCCTTTAAAGTTTAGCAGAATGTTTTTTTCTTTAAACAAAGTACAAGCTTGTTATTCTCTCGTGAAAATAGTGCAACTCGATAATTTATTTTCGATTTTTTAAAAATTAATTTTAATAATTACCGCCTAATACCCATAATGGAAAAAAATCAGTCTATGTTTAATTGCGTATAGTTATGTATCAATGGTTTTGGTAAATAATTTATGAAGAGTTTTATAGCACTTTGTTATATAACCAGATGAAGAACAACAGCTCAGCATCAAATCACTGGGAGTTCAAATATGATTTACGATCGTGCTGCAATAGCAATATGAAATAACAGTTGGGTTATAGCTTTTGAATGAATAATTTTAAGTATTCACAAAAAAAAAAAAAACAAATAATTTGAATTTTGTCATCTTGAATTCAAATTATGTTTTTCGCAATCACGAGTGTGTGTGATTATGTAAGCGTGTGTGTTTGTGTGTGGGGGGTATGTGTGTGTGTGTAGGCATGTGTGTTAGTGTCTGTGTGCAGGCATGAGTGTGTGTAGGTGTGTGTGGGGGGTATGTGTATGTGTGTGTAGGCATATGTGTATGTGTGCAGGCATGAGTGTGTGGGTAGTTGTGTGTATGTGAGTGTGTAGGTGTGTGTGTGTGCATGTGTTTGTGTGTATGTGTTTGTGTATGTGTGTAGGTGTATATATGTATATGTGTGTAGGTGCGTGTAAGTGTAGGATATTGACGAAACCTGGTGACGGTTTTTGCTAGAGGTGCAGCATCGTAAGGAGCCGGTCGACGGTGATGCTGCGGAGGGTGCTGGTGGGAAAAATCAAAGGAACGTCAAAAACAGTCAAATGAAAGCAATAGGCAATCGTATTGCTCAAAAAATGTTGCTTAAAAAATATATATTGAAACATTTTCTTTTATGATTAGAAATAATTTTTAGAAAGAACTACTCCATGTACAACAGAGTGATAAAACTATTTTTAAATCTTTCATACTACAGGTTAAAAAATATATTCTACCTGTCTCTGAAATTCAATGTAATCTCCTTTGCAGTCCAGGTCCAAATCTATTAGAAACAAGCTGACCATTTCTCTAAACCATATCACACTACTTGTCATGTTCCTCACAAAAGTCCATCGACAGCGAAGATTTGGAGGAAGACCGTTGGGATAGTTTGGAGATACAATTTCGTTTGTGTTGGGGGCGGTTGTTATCAAGGAAGGTCCACATGGTGCTGCAAAGTAAAAAGAATCCATTTAAAATTATTATTAAGAAAAATTGTAGCTGGAAGCCTCCAAGCGTTGCAAAGTACTAAAAATAATAATTATTTAACGAATATCTCCCAAAATTTAGTTTTTAATTTTACGTTTGAAAACAAAAACTTACAAAACAAACTGAAAATAAAGCTTTCAGTCATAGTCTGTCTGATGAAAATACGCTTGTTCTTGAACGAGCTTATTTAGGTGTGGATTCAAACAGGATAAATTCTTGCATTAGTACATGGCGAATAAACGTTATCGGCAACGCAACCGAACTCTCTGCACTCCCATTTTAACTACACTGGTGTAAGAAATTAAGAGAATTATCAAATTTGGTCAATTATCTCCAGAACTACTGGACCGCTTTTAATGAAATTTGGTAAGTGCATACATTAAAACAATTCAAAACAATTAACCCCACCAAAATTTAAAATACACACGTATGTTCAGTAAGTTACCGCCCTATAGCCAGGGCTAAGGCAGAAATACATGAAATACACCGCCAGCTCAGACAATTCCAGCCGAGGACTGCAGTTTCGTGCTCATTAGCACGAAATTGCGAATGTCGCGAAATTGGGAATTTGCGACAATTCGGTCGCAAATTGTTTCGGTCGCTCGTCTGGTCAGTGCTAATTCTATGTTAGCTACCAGTTTGTTTGGCACTCTTGGCTTCCTTAAGAGGTTTTCCACCTCCAGCTCGGTTAGTGCTATGCCGGGCTGATGAGTGCTAATGAGCACGAAACTGCAGTCCTCGGCTGGAATTGACTGAGCTGGCGGTGTATTTCATGTACACACGTATGATCATAAATAACACTCGTTAGAGTCGGATGGGATGAAACAGCGGTTGCAAAATTAAACAAAAAAAATGGGTTAGTAGGTCGTATGGTCCCCTCTAACAGGCGTATAGGCCTCGCAGTGTGACTCCATACTTGAAATGAAGCAGTTCATGGGATCCTTAAGCAATTATTTCCACTCATCCCACAACGCCGTTCTCAGGCTATGGATGGCCCCCGGAGGGGTGTTGCGAGTTGCTATTGCCCTCCCGAGAGCGACCCAGACATGTTCTATAGTTTTTGAGTCTAAAGATCTACTTGGTCAATCCATCGAGTGAATATCCTCCCCTTCCAGAAATTTGTTGACCAGAAGAGCTGCATGTGGCCTTTCGTTAACACCCATTAAAATTAACTCGGGGCTAACAGCGTCCCTCAAGAAGTGAGCATAGAGCTCCAAGACCACATCCCTATAGCTCGCAATTGTCACAGAGCCTCTCTCAAAGACATGGAGGGATGTGCGGCCATCCAACATGATGCCTGCCCAGACTGTCAAACCACTACCGCCATAATAGTCGATTTCGCCGACATTGGAGGGTAGGTAGCAGGTTCCTGCTTCTATCCATGTAAACGTAGGACAAAAATAGTCGTTTAAGCTGAAACGAGACTTGCTTTTTGCCTTCTAATATCCGCGAAATCGACCATTATGGCAGTGGTGATTTGACGGTGCGGGCTGACATCATGTTGGATGACTGCACACCCCTCCAAGCCTTTGAGAGAGGCTCTGTGACAATTGCGAGATATAGGGATGTGGTCTTGGAGCCCCTATGACAACCTCTTGAGGGGCGCTGTTAGCCCCGAGTTCGTTTTAATGGATGTTAGCACAAGACCACGTACAGTTCTTCTGGTCGACGAATTTCCTGAAGGGGAGGATATTTACTGGATGGATTGGCCAAGCAGATCTCTAGACTCCAATTCTATAGAGCATGTCTGGGACGCTCTTTGGAGGGCAATAAACACTCGCAACACCCCTCCGAGGACCCTCCATAGCCTGAGTACAGCGTTGTTGAACGAGTGGAAACTACTGCTCCTCCCTCCACCCAGAATCCCATAAACTGCTTCATTTCAAGTATGGAGTCACACTGCAAGGCTTATATGTCTGTTAGAGTGGAACGTACCCCCTACTAACCCCCCCTCTTTTTTAAAAATTTTGCAGTTGCTGTTTCATACCATCCGACTCTAACGAGTGTTATTTATGAGCATGAGTGTTCATTTTAAACTTTAAATGGTTATTTGTTTTATATTGTTTTAATGCATGTACATACCAAATTTCATAAAAATCGGTCCTGTAGTTCTGAAAATAATTGACGAAATCTGAAAATTCTCTTAATTTCTTACACTAGTGTAGTAGAGTCATTTAAGCCTCTGCCAACGGAAGTCATATCATGAGGGCCGGACTTTACCGCTTATTCCCGAGATTAAAGAAACCCATGTACATACCAAACAGCTCGTCTACGGCATCCAAAGACTGTATTTTCCCTCCTATTGGAATGAATCATAACAGAAAAACCGTATAATCCTAGAAAACCCGCCTCAGAAGGTAAGGGTAAATACTGGGTGCCAGCAGTTCGCTAATCTTATCTTCTCTCAGACGTTGACTGGCTCCACAGGGGTGATAGTGGACTTGAGTTATTAGTTTTGCAAGACATTGTGAAATTTTCAGAAGCTATGATTAAGCTCGATCTCTCCCCCCTCCTCCCCGTAAAAACTTTTCAAATATGTACGCAAAAATCATTAAAAAAAATAATCAAGGTTTTTTTTTTAAATAGTTTGTCAGTTTTAGAATGCGTTGTCAGCCCTGAATTTTCGGAAACGGCAATCCAAAATTTTTGTACATTTCGGAAATTTCGGATCACAAACACCCCTGTGACTCCAGTTCGTTTATGGTTATTCCGGACTGGTGATCTCTAAAAAGAATTAAGGCAGTCTCTGAATACCATTGGCTAATTGTTTGTTTCATGCTTTCGAATAGTTATTAAAAGAAATGTAGTTAAACTACGAAAAAAAAAAAAAAAAAAAAAAAAACCTAGAGTTTCATACAAATAAGTTATCCGTGCATGAGATATACTTGACGAAAGTCGGTTCGTTACATCCATCAACCTCGTTATAAAGGAAACCTCGTCTTACCGAGGGTCGTATTAAAAGGTTATACTCTTCGTATCTACTTACAAATCACAGATGTAAAGCGTATCTTAAAACCAGCTTTGTTGATCTCGTCATTGGTGTGGAATGAGATAAACACTTTATTTGTTGAGGATGAGATGGGGCTTGGTATGGTGGAGCCACAGTAGCGTCCAATAAATGGGCTGTCTGGAGAAAGGCCGTCTCTCACCTGTTGAAGAGGAAATTAATGTATCTCAAAAATTTGTACCTTTTGAATTAAAGCCATTGTGCTGTCAATAATAAATGATTGGAGGCTTTAAATATCAAAACTATTTCAGTCCATGAATCTTCAAAGTATATTTGTTTCGTAATTTGATGCTTTTTGGTCGATACTATCACGTTGCAAAGCGATTTGGAACGAACCTTGCTCAATCGAGGCGAAAACCGGTGAGAAAACAGGGCATTATTTCGAAACCAGTTATACCATTCAGTAAGTTACCGCCCTATAGTCAGGGCTAAGGCAAAAATACATCGCCAGCTCATTCAATCCCAGCGGAGTACTGCAGTTTCATGCTTATTAGCACTCATCAGCCTGGCATTGGAAGGAATGTGCTGGAGGTGAAAATTTTCTTAAGGAAGTCAAGAGTGCCAAACAAACTGGTAGCTAATACAGAATTAGCACTGACCAGACGAGTGACCGAAGCAATGGTTCGGTTCAACTCGAAGATTGAAGGCAAGGCAGGTATATAGGGCAGTAACTTATTGAATATACCATTGCTTGCCTTCCATATTCGAGTTGAACCGAACCATTGCTTCGGTCACTCGTCTGGACAGTGCTAATTCTGTATAAGCTACCAGTTTGTTTGGCACTTTTGGCTTCCTTAAGAAATTTCCACCTCCAGCACATTCACTCCTATGCCGGGGTCTTGAGTGCTAATAAACATGGAACTGCGCTGGCGGTGTATTTCAGTCATACCATGTTTTTACTGAACGGTCTAATATGAAATAGAGCGGATAACATCAACCGCATTTATAAATAATTTAATCATCGAAATCGCATTTGTTCAGGCTGGTATATAGTTTAAAATTCAGATAAAATATGAAGTTTGTTGGAATTTAAAAGAAAGGGACCCGTTTATTTCAAAACCAGTTTACCCCAAATCATTTTAATGTGTAAGTAGTTATAATACAATGCTAGTTAAAAAGTGAAAGAAAAAAAATGAAACCGTAAAGTGTAGCATTAGTGTTGAAAGAAAAGCTCGCTTTTAGTTTAATCTTTGTTTCGTTTACCACTGCTTTCTCTTTTCATTCTATTAATGAATAAACAAGCTACAAAGTTTCTATTCTTGCGTTTATTTTTAGATTTGTTTTCAAAAAGTGGGGCTGTGTATTGGTTTCTCATCATTTGCAGAACCTGTATTATTCCTAAGAGCTAGCATCCGTTTTGGCTTGTGGCGCCATTATCGGCGAATGCTAATACTACAGGAATTTTTACGCTCACTTTTCCCTCCAGATGGAAGCACTAGGGCTTTTTTCGAAGCGAAACAGCACTATAGGAATACAATTTCGTCAAGAGTGCTTAAGATCACACGGATACTCAAGGGGTCTTTTACATGCCGCGTAATTTTTGCGAGAACAGAGCTGGCATTTTAATGCATCTCGAAAATCCACCGACTGAACACTTCTACCAGGTTTTTGTAGTATTAGAAGTTAGACAGAATGCACGAGCTTGCAAACAATGAATTGAGAATCAGCTAGAACAGACCTCAAACCTCAAAGACAACGCCAAAGCGCTTCGTTTTCAAAGCTTACCTCTACGTAATCGGAAATGCAAGTTTCATTTTCTCTACCATCCTCCAAGTCAAACCTCAGGAATTCAATTCGGAAGATCTTGTTGGAGTCATTACCAATTAGGGTCCAGCTGCAGTCCAAATTTGGTTCATACAAAGTGTCGGAATTTATATCGAGGGACGAAATTTCTCCGAAGGACTGGTTCAGAATTCCACCACAACCTTGTAATGGACCTAAAAATGGAGATAACATTGGGTTTGGTGTAGTTATGATTGCACGTTTTAAATAGGATTTCACTAAATAGAAGTTAACTGTTTAAATAAAAAATTTGCTAACTTTTTAATTTAATATTTCTTTTTTTCGTTTCATAAACTTTCAAAATTCTAATCAAGAGCAACATATTAATACGTACGTATATAAGATTCGACATTCGAATATCCGTATCTTTACTAATAACATAGCTGAAAGTCTCTCTGTCTGAATCTCTGTCCGGATCTCTGTCTTTCAGGATCTCTGTGATGCGCATAGCGCCTAGACCATTCGATCGATTTTGATGAAATTTAGCACAGAATTAGTTTGTAGCATAGAGGTGTGCACCTCAAAGCGATTTTTCAAAAATTCGATTTTGTTCTTTTTCTATTCCAATTTAAAAAACATTTTCTCGAGCAAAATTATCATAAGATCGACGAGTAAATTACAAAGTTATCATACCGTGGAACCGTAACATGAGCAAACCAATTGGCGAGAAATTCATCATACATTATTTGTAAATATGCAGGCGAACCAAAAGACCTTTTAATTTTCTACTACGGGCAAAGCCGTGCGGGTGCCACTAGTAGAATATAAATAAGCACTTTTTTCCAATGTGAAGTCTTTCGACAAATTGAAAGTCAAAACAAATTCTAACGATCTATTCATTTTCACTATTACTAGAGTGGCGAAAAAAGCACAGTCATTCACTTCAAGCAATAGGGCTGACATGAGATAATACACTGGCCTCAAAAAGTTAAGGTAACAACATGTTTTTCGAAACTCACCTTTAAAAAATGGCAGTAACAATAAAATGCATAGTTTAAATGAATGATAATAACGAACTTTAAATCCATTTATGAAAAAACGATAGCTGCCACTTTTATTTTATAGAAAAGAACATATATTTACACTTTAAAAACGATTCAGAAATGTTCGTGGAAAATAATAGGATGCTAATGTGCCCAATTTCTTTCAGTAACTTATCTTGGAAAAATCAGGAACGTTTTCCGCTAAAAGTCAGTAACCTTTCTGAAATTAATCTTGAAACTTTCTGAAGAAGTGCGAAATCTCCCCTGTCAAAGCCAGCCATGTCTCTAGAACCTTCCAGAAAAATTACGTAAGTTTAGTGTTATTGATTAGAACCTTCCTGATTTACCAAGAAGGCTCCATAAAAATCAGAGCGACCACGGCCAAAGTTATGCAAGAAGGAACCAACCATATCTCTTGCCTCCAATTTCTGCCTTGCAAAGCTGTAGCTATCCATTGACTTTTTCGCTCTCATTAGCAGCTTAGTCAACCTGGACAGGCCGTAAGCAACCTTAGGCCGATACACTTAATAAACACGCTCATTCAATCATTAAACTGGTTGCTAAAATTATTTTCCAACACAGTGAAAGTTCTGCAAGCGTGCAACTTGTAGCGATTCAGGAAACTTTTTTGTGAAGATACTTGTTTTTACGGGGAAATAGGTGAAAACGTCTGAAATCTTGAAACGTTCCACGGAAATAACCAGTAACGTTTCGGAATTTTTTTTACAGTGTATGAGTGAGAAAAAAATATGCAAATATCAAGTTTTCGTACTTTTGTGGGTAAGTTGTTTTGATTCTCAACTGTTGTTCGCAGATTTGGCGACAATAGTCAATAGAGTTTAGAAAATGTCTCAGAGACGTCGTTTGCCCGATTCGTTAAGGTGGCGGGTAGTTGGATGGATGGAAATGGGAGTGTCTCAGGCTGATGCTGCAAGACGTCTCAATGTGTCTCGTAGTTGTTGTTCAGCGACTTTGGGATCAATACCAATCAGAAGATTCTGTGTCCAGAAGACCTGTTCCAGGCCGACCACTAACTACAACACCTGTAGAAGATCGTTTTTTAAGTCTTTCGGCCCAAATGAGAATAACCACTACTGTGCCGCAGATCCTTGCAGGCCACTTTGTAGCATCAGGAAGAAGAATCTCTGCTACTACGGTGCGAAATTGTCTTCACAATGCAGATCTCTATGCAAGACGACCAATTGTGCCTCTTCCGCTCAACGGACCACAGCGAAGGATCCGCTTATGCTGGTCAAGAGAACATGTTTCCTGAACTCAGCAGCAATGGGCTTCTGTGCTGTTCACAGACGAGTTCAGATTTACATTTCAGTGTGATTCTGGTCGTCTACTGATCTGGAGGGAACAGCACACTCACCATCAATCCAACACTGTTGAAAGGCACATTTATAGAGATGGTGGAATCACATGGTTTGTGTGGACAGGGATCTGGTTCCTGGGTTACATTGACCTGCATGTGTTCCATGGAGAAACTCTGACTGGTCTGAGATATCGGGATAAGATCCTTCATCCATATGTCCTTCCATATGCTGGTGCTATTGGTAATGACTTCATTCTGATGGATGGTAATTTACGAACTCACCGAGCTCGAATTGTTGAGAAGTATCTTGAGAACCACGGTTTGGAACGAATGGAATGGCCAGCTCGATCTCAGATTATTCGATAGAACATCTTTAGGACTATCTTGGCAGACAGGTTGATGCTTTAATTCCTCCTCCAAGGGCGTTACATAAGCTGAAACAAGGCTTAATCTGTGTCTGGTCTTCACTTCCTATTCCGGTGTCCGACAAATTAATAAACAGCATGAAAAATCGTTGCCCCGAATGCATTCAAGTTACTGGGAAACACATTCCTTATTAGAACCCATTTTTGTATTGTTTCTATGATGTTTTACTGCGTAACACTAAGATTTTCTGTTTTATTCAAGAATGGACTTTTCCGCAAAGATTGCTTTTTTTTGTTATAAATGTTTTTGCAATACACTCATACAAATTTCTATGACACATTAAATTAAAAAACAATTTAATGCACACATCCTCCAAATTTTTGGTTTCTACATACATTCATTTGCAAATTATACGCAAAAAAAACGGTTGTACCTTAACTTTTTGAGGCTAGTGTAAATAAAAAAATCGAGACGGAGAAGGAAATTCTTTTTTGAGATCTTTTGCTTTGTTTATACCGTCAGCGTTAGAATTTCCGTTTACTTACTGATTGCATCACATTGTCTTTACTAATAATAAAGCTGAAAGTCTCTCCGTCCGGATCTCTCTCTGTCTGTCAGGATCTCTGTGACGCGCATAGCGCCTAGACCGTTCGGCCCATTTTCATGAAATTTGGCACAGAATCAGTTTGTAGCATGGGGGGGGGGAGGGGGTGCACCTCGAAGCGATTTTTCGAACATTCGATTTTGTTCTTTTTCTAAACTAATTTTAAAAACATTTCCCCGAGCAAAATTATCATAAGATGAACAAGTAAATTACCAAGTTATCATAACGTGGAACCGTAACATATGCAAGCCAATTGGCGAGAAATTCATCACACATTATTTGTAAATATACAGGCGAACCAAAGGACCTTTTAATTTTCTACTACGGGCAGAGCCGTGCGAGTGCCACTAGTTAACAATAAATCTCTTAGTTAAAAATCCACAAGATCCTTGACAATATACAAGCAAGTAAAACCACACATTCAAAATTAGTAGTTGAGTTAACTTTTCAAATATCGTCTAATTTAAGCGTTTTGATTATTAAATGTTACTTATCCAGTACTGATAGCTATTTTTAGGTAATGCAAAAATTTATGCATGATAGAAATAGCAAATGTACGTGACGGCAAACTGAAGACTCAAAGTACTTTGAAACACTTTTAAACATGTTCGGAAGCCTTCAAAGTTACACTATGATCAAATACCTTTACTTACGTGAAATTTTGATGAGTAAATTGCAGAAACCTTTAGTTTTAATCCAATTTCGCACTTCATTCAATGTGGAAGTGCATCTACGTTGTTGCTTGCTTCGTGCACCCTCGATTGTGGTTGAACGATGTCAGAGCGTATGCGCTAACGTGTCACCCTTGCATTTAGGAGGTCCGTCTTCACATTTATTAGCGTCATTCACCTTGTTCACAATTCCTAGCCAACATTGCACCCTGCAGCATCGTGTTTTCATCGCAGGGAGCAAAATAGCTATCTAGAGGCACCTGTAGTTCGGACAGTACACTGTTCAAACTACAGGTTGCATTTGGCACCTTTCTGGGGTGAAACGTTTGTTCACTAGCGGCACCCCACAGAGAGCCGAAATTGCACCCTTAAATAGGGTGAGAAACTGGCTCCTTTCACCCTACGTACACCGGAGGTGAAAGTTGGTAAGTTGGGGGAGAAAATGGCACCTTTATTCCTTCCTATAGCGATTTTTGCCCCCCCCCCCGTGTTGCGTGCGTTTTTGAATACAATTGTGTTTTATTTATTTTTGTTCATACACGAAGTTTTGATATATTTTTCACGTTAAATTAAGTTCTGGTATTAAAACTTGTAATTTAAGGCATTTGATCACATTTCAGACTTTCCAACATAGTTGAGAAGTGTTCATGACTTTAATTTGTCTGTTCGTGCACTCACTTTCGTATATCCACTTGGATTTCACAGTAATTAATATGTTGTTGACATCTACTACTAGACCAAGAGCTGACCCCCCAAAACACGATTTATCTCTTTTATGGCTTGTGGCCGGTTAAAATAATAAAAAAATGCAATTTAAAACTTTGGCTCGAATCCCCCCCACTAATTTTGGGTCACACGGCTGCGTGGGTGGATGAAAGGTCAAAAAAATGAAAAATATCAAAGTGATGAGTTAAATGGCTAAAAACTATATAATAGCATTAAATTAATAAGAAAAAACCCGTAGCTAATTTCCCCCCCAGCTATGTTGGGGCGAACGTGGTGCCCCCCAGGGGTAAAGTATCGATTATTAAACTTAAAAAAAATGATCACTTTCGTGGGGGGGAATTTTACAGGGTATTAGTTTCATTATTTTGATTGCCAAAAAAAATTCCCCCCCAGTAACTATGGGTCAATTTGTCAAAAAAAATTTTTTTTGTTCCTCTTTATTTGGTTCAAGTCGAGTATTATTCGAACTTACGCATGACTGTTTAAGTTGCAAAAAAACCCCCCAAAGTTTGAACGTTTTTTCATTAAAAAAAAACTCGTAGCAATCCCCCCCCCACACCTATGGAGGGGGTTGCTACGCGGTGCGCAGTTTTACAACGTGGTGCCCCCCCCCCCCAAGGGGTGAATTGTCGATTGATTAAATTAAAAATAAATGATCACTTTCGTGGAGGAAATTTTACAGAGTATACATTTAATTGCAAAACAAAATATCTCCTCCCCAGCAATTATAAGTCTACCAGCTGCATTGTCAGGCTTTGCACGGTCTACCTCAAAAATGTACGTGTTTTCAGCGTTCCAAGCATTTTATACAATTATATAAATTTTCTCGCTTTCATTACATTTCTTATTGCTGCTCCACTCTTATTAGTCAAAGCGCAATGTTATATAGCCTATAGCCTTCTCAATAAATGGACTATTCAACACAAAATGAATTTTTCAGTTCGAACCCGTCGTCCCTGTAGACTAAGAGCTGAGCCCACAAAACACGGTTTATCTGTTTTATGGCGGGTGGCCGGTTAAAATAATAAAAAAATGTGATTAAAAATTTTGGCTCTAATCCCCCCCCCCCTCCGCCCACTATTTTCGGGTCACACGCTGCATGGGTGGATGAAAGGTCAAAATAAAAGAAAAATATGAACATAAGTGAAATGGCTAAAAATTATATAATAACATTAAATTAATTAAAAAAACCACGTAGCAAATCTCCCCTCCAGCTATGTTGGGGCGAATGTGGGAGCCCCCCCCCCAGAAGTGAATATCGATTGTTAAAATTTAAAAAAAAAAAAAAATCACTTTCGTGGGGTTGGGGATGGGGAACTTTACAGGGTATTTGTTTCATTATTTTGATTTCCAAAAAATCTCCCCCCCCCCCAGTAACTATGGGTAAATTTGTCAAAAAAAAAGTTTTTTGTTTCTCTTTATTTGGTTCGAGTCCAGTACTATTCGAATTTTCCCATGACCTCTTAAATTGTAAAAAACAATTGCAATTATTTATTCGGTAAAAAAAACACGTAGAAAATCCCCCCCCCCCCAGCTATGTTAGGGCGAACTTGTTGCCCCCCAGGAGTGAATTATCGATTGATTAAATAAAAAAAAAAAGATTACTTTCGTAGAGAGGAGGGATTTTCTCAGAGTTTACATTTGATTGTAGCAGGAAAAAAAATCCCCCCCCCCCCAAAAAAATGTTTTTAATTTAAATTAGAAATTTTGAAATATTTTTCAAAATGAAAGGAAGCAATACAGCGTCCGTACATCTGCTTCTACCATTGTGTGCTCAGCATGAAAAGAATGAAGGGGAAAGTATACGCCTGTGATGATTTCTTCTTGCTGTTTCGAGGGCAGTTTCGTCAGTGATCAACTGTAGCCAACACAGTGAAGTCGTTATAGCTGTTGGTTTTTCTTTTCGGAGCACGCTGTACCGAATCCTTAAACTGAAAACGTAAAAAAATCCTTTTTTCAAAAATATATTTTGATGTTTTTATATTATGAGTGTTTTAAAGGGTAATTTTAAGTGTAGCCAGCCACCAGATAAAAGATAATTTAGTATATTATCTCCAGAGTATACATTTAATTGTTTTAATTGCAAAAAAAAAAAAAAAAATCTCCCCCTACCCCAGTAATTATGAGTTTATTTCACAAACAAAAGTGATTTTATGTTAAAATTGCAATAACGACGTTTTTACTTGTAAATGTTAATGCGTTAATCCGATGCGTTAAATGAATTTTTAAAATAATAATTTGGAAATTCATATAGATTTATTTACCTTCAGCATATTGGTTGTGATAGTGTCTATCTAGTTTGATAAAAATGTTCTTGCAATCTCGATGATATAAATCTGCTTCTGTTAAGAACTCGGAAAAATCTAAATCACGGAATTTCAGTTTTCAGTGTTTTCGAATCTTTGAAACTTTTATTCCTTCAAATAAAGTTTCTGTCAAAACATAATCTTTTATCTGGTGGCTGGCTACACTTAAAATTACCCTTTAAAACACTCATAATATAAAAACATCAAAATATATTTTTGAAAAAAGGATTTTTTTACGTTTTCAGTTTAAGGATGCGGTACAGCGTGCTCCGAAAAGAAAAACCAACAGCTATAACGACTTCCCTGTATTGGCTACAGTTGATCACTGACGAAACTGCCCTCGAAACAGCAAGAAGAAATCATCACAGGCGTATACTTTCCCCTTCATTCTTTTCATGCTGAGCACACAGTGGTAGAAGCAGATGTACGGACGCTGAATTGCTTCCTTTCATTTTGAAAAATATTTCAAAATTTCTAATTTAAATTAAAAACATTTTTTTTGGGGGGGGGGGATATTTTTTCCTGCTACAATCAAATGTAAACTCTGAGAAAATCCCTCCTCTCTACGAAAGTAATCTTTTTTTTATTTAATCAATCGATAATTCACTCCTGGGGGGCAACAAGTTCGCCCTAACATAGCTGGGGGGGGGGGATTTTCTACGTGGTTTTTTTTTACCGAATAAATAATTGAAATTGTTTTTTACAATTTAAGAGGTCATGGGAAAGTTCAAATAGTACTGGACTCGGACCAAATAAAGAGAAACAAAAAACTTTTTTTTTGACAAATTTACCCATACTTACTGGGGGGAGGGAGATTTTTTGGAAATCAAAATAATGAAACAAAAACCCTGTAAAGTTCCCCATCCCCAACCCCACGAAAGTGATTTTTTTTTTTTTTTTTTTTTAATTTTAACAATCGATATTCACTTCTGGGGGGGGGGGCTCCCACATTCGCCCCAACATAGCTGGAGGGGAGATTTGCTACGTGGTTTTTTTAAATTAATTTAATGTTATTATATAATTTTTAGCCATTTCACTTATGTTAATATTTTTCTTTTATTTTGACCTTTCATCCACCCATGCAGCGTGTAACCCGAAAATAGTGGGCGGAGGGGGGGGGGGGGATTAGAGCCAAAATTTTTAATCACATTTTTTTATTATTTTAACCGGCCACCCGCCATAAAACAGATAAACCGTGTTTTGGGGGCTCAGCTCTTGGTCTACAGGGACGACGGGTTCGAACTGAAAAATTCATTTTGTGTTGAATAGTCCATTTATTGAGAAGGCTATAGGCTATATAACATTGCGCTTTGACTAATAAGAGTGGAGCAGCAATAAGAAATGTAATGAAAGCGAGAAAATTTATATAATTGTATAAAATGCTTGGAACGCCGAATATACGTACATTTTTGAGGTAGACCGTGCAACGCCTGGCAATGCAGCTAGTAGACTTATAATTGCTGGGGAGGAGATATTTTGTTTTGCAATTAAATGTATACTCTGTAAAATTCCCTCCACGAAAGTGATCATTTATTTTTAATTTAATCAATCGACAATTCACCCCTGGGGGGGGGGGGCACCACGTTGTAAAACTGCGCACCGCGTAGCAACCCCCTCCATAGGTGTGGGGGGGGGGGATTGCTACGAGTTTTTTTTAATGAAAAAACGTTCAAACTTTGGGGTATTTTTTTTGCAACTTAAACAGTCATGCGTAAGTTCGAACAATACTCGACTTGAACCAAATAAAGAGGAACAAAAAAAAAACTTTTTTTGACAAATTGACCCATAGTTACTGGGGGGGAATTTTTTTTTGGCAATCAAAATAATGAAACTAATACCCTGTAAAATTCCCCCCCACGAAAGTGATCATTTTTTTTAAGTTTAATAATCGATACTTTACCCCTGGGGGGGCACCACGTTCGCCCCAACATAGCTGGGGGGGAAATTAGCTACGGGTTTTTTCTTATTAATTTAATGCTATTATATAGTTTTTTAGGCCATTTAACTCATCACTTTGATATTTTTCATTTTTTTGACCTTATCATCCACCCACGCAGCCGTGTGACCCAAAATTAGTGGGGGGGGATTCGAGCCAAAGTTTTAAATTGCATTTTTTTATTATTTTAACCGGCCACAAGCCATAAAAGAGATAAATCGTGTTTTGGGGGGTCAGCTCTTGGTCTATACAGCATGATCCGTACCGAAAATGAAGAGGGTAGGAATTTTTCAATCATTTGCCGAAACAACCAGAAATATTAAGCAACATTAGAATCATGAGAAATTAAAAGCGTTTCATAAACGTTTAAAGTTTTAATCGAGAGTAGCGTATCAATGTGTATAAGATTTGACATTTGAGTATCCTTATGCATACAAGATAAATATTCTAAAAGCCCTTCTTTTCAATGTCAAGTTTTTCGTCAGATTAAAAATAAAAACAATAGTAGATACTACATTCGCTTCATGCAATAACGCCAAAGAAAGATACTTTAACCAAAACACGATGTGAAAGTCATGAGACAAACACTGAGAGAGATTTATTTTCAAACCTTTTTTTTTTCTTTTTCTTTCCCCCGCCTGTGCTTCTCTGTTCGTTTTCTCTACGTAGTTACTTCATTGAGAAGAAATAGACATTTGGTATATCTGCTCACGTCGATGTGTTTTTACTCCGGAATTAGCTATTCAATTATCAGCTGATTTAAACGTTTTTATTTTTAATGTTGTTGTTGTTCAAGATAGTACTGATAGACAGTTTTAGGTAACGGTTTTGCAGGATATACATATTAAGACATTAAATGTTTAATAAGGTAAACAGAGCAATAAGCAGTTGTCAACATACTTGAAGCACTTATAAATATGTTCGAAAGCCCTAAGAGCTACAATGTGATCAAATACCTTTACTTATGCGAGTTTTCGAAGATTAATCCACGAAATTTTTAGTTTTCTTCTTCATTCAATGCGAAAGTAAATTTCGTTGCAACTTCCTTCTTCGCCATTGAAATTGAAATTGTCGTTGGACGATACGTAAGAGTGCATGCGCAAGCAAGTCTCCCTCCTATTGAATGGTCTTTTAGCACTTTTTTAACGTCGGTCACCCACTGAGGAACCAAAAACACCTTAACGACACTTCCTAGCCTCCGTTGCACCCTGAGGCACCGTTTTTTCACCCTAGGGTGAAAATGTCTACCTCTGAGACACTCCTGGTTTCAACAGTGTACATATATATTGTCCGTTTTCCAGGAGAAGGTACTTGACTCCACCTTTGTCACGTGGTCTCTGGTGATTCTATTTCGCTACTTTCAGCAGAAGGTATATTCGGATCATAGCATTTTGTAGTGAAAGCAGCAGTTTTTAAAGTGTAAGAATAACGAAAATAGCAACAGACAAGTGAAGCTTGTGATGTAATGGAAACTAAGACTTTTTTGCACATTAAATGCACGCCCAAGATTGTCTGGTTGTATCATTGAGAAGCTCGTGGATATGTTTACCGATCACTCCCGCGTTTTAATGGAACTCTGCGTTCGAGAAGGCGGGATGGAATGCGTTCTCGTGAAAAATGGACAATACCTAAATTTCGGATTTCCATCTAATCTGTGGCCAAAGAGTAAACGGGCAAAACGAAATCTAAAAACAAAAATAAATGAAACGTGTTACTTACCGTAAGTAGTGTAGTAAAATGCCGACATTTCAAGCGCTGCGAATTTTGAGCCATTCTCTATTCCTGGTTGGAGCAGTCTTTTTTCTCGAGAGAAAAGTGCCAAAGTCAAATTAGGTCCACTGGATTTTATTACAGGAGGGAGTTTGCTTCCGCATATTTTTCCAATAGACGGTCCTGTTGTGTTGCCATCGATAATCTCTAAATACGCATGCCAGCAGTGATAAGAGAGTGAGATATTGAGGGAGGAGAACCTGTGGGAAAATTTGTAGAAAAAGGTTTGGTAAAATTAACTGAATTATTAGAACTGCCCTAATAGTTTTATAAATGACTCATTTTTACTGTAGAATTCATTAAAAACATCACTAAAAAATTATCCTATTTTTTTCACAATGCTTTTTTGACATCTATTGAAGAGATCAATTCGGGCTGTGATTTAGTCGCACTGTAAAATCAATTCAGAAACGTTCTTGGAAAATAATGGGCAGCTAATGTGCCGAATTTCTGCCTGTAACATATCTTGCAAAAACCAGGAACGTTTGTAAGAAAGATTCCTAACTTAACCTAACTTAACTGTTACTGACTTAGGAAGTCAGTAACATTCCTAAAATTAACCTTGAATTTTTCTGAAGAATTTGGAAATCTCCCCAGTTAAAGCCAGTCTGGAACCTTTACGGGGAACTCGGTATGTTTAATGAAATTGATTACAACTTTCCTGATTTACTAAAAAAGCTCCAGAAGCAGCAATGCAACCATTGCCAATGCTAATGCAAAATTGCCGCTAAGATTCAAGCATATCCCTTGCTTGTCAATTTTTGCCTTGCAAAGCTGCAGCTATCCTGAGACTTATTCGCTCTCATAGGAAGCTTAGTCAATCTGGACGGGTTGTACACGAACTTGAGCCGACATACTAATTAAACACGCTCAGTCAATCTTTAAACAAGTAGCAAAACATATTTTTCACAACAGTGAACAGTCTGCATTCGTACAACTTGTAGAAAATTCAGGAACCTTTTTTTTGTAAAAATACTTGATTTTACCGGATTATAGATGAAAACACGAGAAATCTCGAAACGTTCCACTGAAATAATTATTGAGTTTTTAGAATTTTTTTACGGTGTAATATTATTACCAATACGGTTACAGTACATAAATAATATGATCAGTTTTCAATTTTCGAAACTTTTTACGTCAGTTTACTTTCAGTTGGTTTTTGTTTTTAGCTGTTTCTTCAGATTCAATGATTTGATTGTGCAGTTTAGTGCAGCTTTTCGAAAAAGGTAGCAGGGATGCCATTACTTGCAAAAAAGCAGAAAAGATCGGCCAACTCATTCAGTTTATTTTCACGCTCCTCCTTTAGTTCCGACGAATTCTACATGAAGTATTAGAAAAGACTCGACCTCTTGACTTGTACTGTGCATAACCTCATTTAAAGTACTTGACTTAACCATAACCTTATTTTCATGAAAACAGACTTTGACGTTCTTATTTACTGTAAGATATTATCCGAATAATTTCTTCCTTTGAATGTTCAAACATTAAACAATCAATGATGTGATAATAGGACGATCAAATTATGAGAAACGCGATCTTTAGATTCAAATTTCTCACAAAAATCAAAGTAGGTTTTTTTTCCTCCCTTCAGAGCAGCGCAATAAACGAAACAGAAAATGAAATTATAAACTTACTGTTTACAGAGCTTAAAGTATTCTCGAAGATGCAACAAGAAAAAAAAAAGGTTAATACTATGAAATTGAGCTCTTGAAGTACAGAAAAAATCCACAGTAAATTGTACCAGAAAAAGAAAGTGATTGCCAATCGGAGCATTGCGTTATTTATGTTACGGATCATATAATTCATCCGCTCTTCGCTAGCTCCCTACTTATTCAGTATAAGGGACAGCGCACCGTTCTACAAAAATGGAGAAGGCTGGCTCCAGCCCCACTGCTTGTGACTCGTTCTTTTCAATCAGTACACCTAGCGCGAGCTTCTTTTTCTTCCATAAAGTTTTGCAGTAAAATAATATTTTACGATAAAAAGTACTGATACCTTAGATGACTGTAATTTTTTAAGTAAACTTTTAAGGAAATTATAAAACAACAGAGAATCTTCTTTATGTCATCTTTCATAAAAGCAAAAGAACGCAATCTCTTTAATTTTCTCCGTTTTTGACGTTCCAGAATAAGTCTTTTTAGCAACTAAAGTATTTGTATTACAACTTTTTGTGCGAGTTCAAAAGTTATGGGAGAGTTTTTTTTTTTTTTTTTTGAATAGGTATCCTAAATATAGCTATAAAAGGATTTTCGAAACCCATAATATACTTTCTGTTGTTTATTGTTTTTTTAGATCTAGTATATTGTGCGGCTTTGAGAAGTTGAGCTCCGACTCTGACAATGTTTACCTCTGTTTCAGAAAATAGGGAGGGGTAATTGGCGCTAAGTTGAGTTGAGAAACTATCTTAGTAGTTTTTCAAAAATATTCCTACTGAAATCCGAGTCAATAACGCGTCTATTTTTCACTAAACTCCCCTAAAACAGGTAAACATAGTCAAGGTCACAGCTGAACTAATCAGAGCTGCACTATACTTACCTTACTGAAATTACTTTGTTCGGGGGCGCTCTGATTTCCCATATGCACTTCATTTCATCAAAATATTCATTTTCTGTCGGGAACTTCTTAATTGTGCCTTGTGGCGCAGTCAAGATACCTCCGCAATCTAAAATTTATAATTTTTATGTATAAACAATTTCTAAAAAAAAATAGTACAGGCAATTTTAGCGTATTATTTTTGTCTCGAATGTCATAAAAGAATATAAAAACAGCTGGTTATGTCTTCATGTTGGGATATGTGCTTTATTTTTAAGCCTACTTTAAAGTCCACGGGAAAAAAGAACGAAGGTTGAATGAATCATTAATATATTGCTAAATGGTCATTATACAGTATTTTGAGTATGAAATGTCCCGCACTTAGCGCTAAGTCTCGAAATATTCATTTCTTTTTTTCAATGTAAAATTACAGAAGTTTTATGCTATTTTAAACTACATTTGTATTTTTGCAGTGAAGAAAATACGAATACTTCGAGCTATGAAGCATTTTCCAGCCAAATACTGTGAACTGACCCAAAAACCAAAAAAAAAAAAGGGGGGGGGGAAACGATAATTATATGTAATAATGTAATGCATATAATTATGTGCAGTAAAAAATTTGAGGTAAGGGTTTTAAGATTAGGAAATGCGTCTGTTGGTCTCTCTGTTCACCTCTTACACACTTCGAGGCTGATTCAGGTTAAATTCGAAGAACCAATTGTTTGTTCCAATGATCTCAGTTAAGGAACTTCATTCCCATACTTATTTTTGTTAATCAGAACTTCTTTTGCTCAATTTGGAAGACTCTAAAATTATTAAATAAATAAATAATACTAGTACCTATACCGGGAAATTGGATTCTTATTTCCAGGAATTTAAGAGCCATTGTCTGTAAGGATCAGGCAGGTTGTGATCGTTGGGATTTTTAATTTTCTCTATTTTCACATAGGTTGTTTCTTATCATAAATGTAATGTAAATCCGAAATTTGAGCTTTGTCTGACTCACCGTTTTTGAGAAAACAATTTTTTTTGTTTAGCGGGCGTCGCACATTTTTGCTGGTTTTTCAAATTTGCAGATTTTAATATGCTTGTTGCTTGAAGCGCCCTTACAATGACATGGATTTTTTAATTCCATATTATTATATGGTCTTGTTAGATACTGTTACAGCTGTCAAATCGGTGACACTACGAGGGCGACGCCCTCAAACTCCGTTTAAAAATGACCGAAAATGATTTTTTTTCTATATTCAAGGTCAATTTTCTCAAAGCGCCTTCATGATGACACCAACATTTTTAGATCATTTTCTAGCCACACTTACATACATCAAAAATATGTATCAAAATCGGTGTCACTATAAGGGCGCCAGAAGATATTGGAACTTTTATTCGATAAATTTCACAAAAACACAAATATTTAAAATCTAACTACAACTGTCGCCCTCATAGCAGAGATCTGATACTAAATTAGGTTGATAACCAACATGTTTGTCTAACATTTGCACAAAAAAATCGGTGTCACTCCTATTATTTTTGGAAATATAACCGTTCGAAGTTAGTACGTTATGGCGTTTTTTTTATATTTATTTATTTAATCTTTTCACCCCCAGATAGTTTTTTTGAACATATTTATTTTTAATTTAATACAAAAATGTGTATCTTTTAACATAAATAGCTTTGTGCAGTAAGAGCGTCTTTTTCTTGAATAGAAAATGCCCGTTTTGATATAGGTACAGGCGGATGTATTGTGCATAATATGTCTAGATTATCATACCAATACTCATCTTGTTTTTTCGGCCAAACAAATATATTTATTCCAATTATTCTTCACATAGATTTGACCTCAACTTGCAAATGGATTTTTTACGAAAGATGTATAGAGAGAAGCTCTTACAAACATCTTATATAAAGGCTTCAAATTTTCAACTAATAAATACCCCTGCATTGCCAAAAGTTCAATTTAATGAAATTGGATGGGCCCTATCTTTACGAGATCAGTTCAAGTTCACTTCAAAGCAGGAGTACTTATAAGAACAATTTACGATTGGTGAAAATACTGGGAAAAACAACATCCCTGTCAAGTTGCACACTTAATGAGAAATGCAGTTCGTAACGGGGAAAAAACTGTTCGTTGCTTCAGAGTATTGTACTATGAAACAAATCCTATCCTTTTTTTTTCGATGGAAGAAACAAAAAAAACGAATGCATTTTCAATACATCAAATGAGAATACTGAAGAAAGCGAACATTCAGAATCTGAAACTGAATTTGAGGATAACGTAGACCAAAACGAAGAAAACATTAAGAATCAAATCAAACCAATTTCAGAAAGACGGTTATCTTTTATTGAAAACTGCTAATTTTGTAGCCCTAAAGCAATTGAAAACATGGTATCCCAGAAAAATAGTAGAAGTTGACCATTTGCAAGTTTAGGTCAAATGCATGTCAAGAACAATTGGAATAAATAAATTTGTTTGGCCGGAAAAAAACAAGACGAGTATTGGTATAATAGTCTAGACATGTTATGCACAAAAGATCCACCTGGTACCTATATCAAATCGGGCATTTTCTATTCAAGAAAAAGACTCTCTTGCTGCCCAAAGCTGTTTATGTTATAAGGAAAACTTCTTTGTATTAAATTAAAAATAAATATGTTCAAAAAAAATCTGGGTGTGAAAATATTAAATAAATAAATATTAAAAAAAAAAACGCCATAACGTACTAATTTGGAACGATTATATTTCCAAAAATAATAGGAGTGACACCGATTTTTTTTGTGCAAATCTTAGACAAACATGTTGGTTATCAACCTAATGTAGTATCAGATATCTGCTTTGAGGGCGACAGTTGTAATTAGATTCTAAATATTTGTGTTTTTGTGAAATTTATTGAATAAAAGTTCCAATATTTTCTGGCGCCCTTATAGTGACACCGATTTTGATACATATTTTTGATGTATGTAAGTGTGGCTAGAAAATGATCTGAAAATGTTGGTGTCATCATGAAGGCGCTTTGAGAAAATTGGCCTTGAATATAGAACAAAATTCATTTTCGGTCATTTTTAAACGGAGTTTATGGGCGTCGCCCTCGTAGTGTCACCGATTTAACAGCTGTAACAGTATCTAATAAGACCATATAGTAATATGGAATTAAAAAATCCATGTCATTATAAGGGCGCTTCAAGCAACAAGCACATTAAAATCTGCAAATTTGAAAAACCGGCAAAAATGTGCCACGCCCCCTAAACAAAAAATATTATTTTCTCAAAAACTGTGAGTCAGACAAAGCTCAAATTTCGGATTTACATTACATTTATGATAAGAAACAACCTATGTGAAAATAAAAAAAATTAAAAATGTCAACAATCACAAATGCTTTAAACTGTCTGATTCTTACAGACAATGGCTCTTAATAGCTAAATTTGCTTCGAGAAAACTTGGTAAAAAAATAACTCTTATGCGGAAAATTGATTTAAAGGAAAAACATAAAATGATTTTTTACGCTTGGTAATTTTAAGGGTCTTATTTAAACAGCAAAATTCTACATTACGCACTTAACATTGACGATATGTTAGAGATTGATTAATTTCCAACCTTTTAAAAATAAGCCTTCACACCCCCCCCCCCCCCTGTAAATTACGACATCAAAAACTTTCTTTAGATCAGTCTACACCATGCGACCTTCCCCCCCTCATCGTGGGCACCTTTGAAAAGGTGTCCATTAAAAGAACATATGGAACAAATATATCTTAAGTTATAAGTCGAATATGCCTGGGTTATGCTATGCCCTAATAAAAACCATAGAAGTGTTTGTTATTATACATCCAGAAAGACTAGCAGAGTTAGATTAGGTCCGTGACTTTATGCTCCCTACAAAAATCATATACCAGTTTCTGAAACCAAAAACACTCAGCAGAAGTATCCGAGCCTTGAGAATGATTACTTAGATCTTTTCTTTTCACTTTGCTTTATTTGATCCACTTAACATCCAGAATATGTTTCTCTCTTCTTACTATATTTTTAATTTTTATTTACTTTTATTTATTACTTTTCTGCTCCAAACTGTGGAAGACAAACTATGCTGAAACCCACCCTTCATTTTTTGGTCTATTGTTTGATTGTATTGAGTTTGATAATATCAATTGGAGCTGCACAAATTATTTTTTGCCTTGAAGTTAAAAAAAAAAAAAGACTAATTTAAGTCTCTTTCTCCTCCACTCCCTTCGAGGAAAAAAAACGTCATTTCTACTAGTCTATTTCTTAACGCATAATTAAGTATCAAATGCGGTTCTCCTATTATCCTTCGTAAAGGAGATGAAATTTTTAGACGATCTCCTAGTTATTGCTGTATTTTATAGTTTGTGTCACGAAAATATAGCAAAACTATTTTTCTTACGTTACTTCTGCAACAATAACATTTGCGGAAGCTACGTGGTAAAAAAATTCATAGTGCAGTATCATGACAACAACAACAAACGGAAATGGGTGGAGAATGCGAAAATTATTTGGACTTAATACGTCGATCTCGTGACAAAGACTTTTTTTTATAAGTAATATTAATTCGCTACAACATTAGTATGAAACATAGGTGTGGATATTTCGTCGCCTCAGAGCAACACTAAGACATCTAATCACAGAAATAACACTAAGATATCCTACTGTTGCTCTGGGGCGACGATTTTTACACGTTTCTATCTGTATAATCAAGTTTTTGAATCAAGAAATGGATATAAACTCACCAAGAACTTTGTAGTTGAGCAAAAATCCATGGGCAGTATAGGATGCGTCGGTATTGAAACGGATGGTGACTGGACCAGGTACCACCCGGGCAGCCGGAACTTCTGTACCACAGTAAGAACCATGTACAAGGCTCCCATTTTCTACCTCGTGTGATATTTCCACGTAATCATAAACGCAGTCACTGTTTCCTAGACAGACATTAAGCTCAAAATCTCATATCTTAGTGATCACAAAATACTTTTTTTTGCAATATATTTTTTGAAATGTTAACATCTTACCTTCTATGCTGAAGTAGTCATCAAACCTAAGGGAGATGTATTCACCAGATTTACCAATTCTGTACGTACATTGTAAGTTGTTTTCATAAAACCCTGGATAACTTGGGCTGAACACTCGACCTTCTCTTGTTGTGAAATTTCCTCCACAAACTAAAAAGAGGAAAAAGGAATCAGTTTTACTTATTGTTTGTTAAACCGAGGTTATACTTTAGTAACAAACTATGATGATATTCCATTGACCGGTAGTCCAACTTTATTTTTACGATAGCTGATACTGAAAGACCAGATACAGTCTGTCCACGTATTATATGAAATTGGCAAGTGTCGAATTAAGACGAGTCTAACTGAATGAGGGAGAAAGTAAAAATATTTGATGTGCGTGTTCCGCTTATTTGAATGTGGTTCTGCTTAATTTAGAGATTGACATACATCTGCAAATGCTGACATCCCTGAAATCTAATAGATGCGTCCATTTTTGCCTGTAACCAGATGTTTGCCTTTCCATACAATCGGCGGTCAGACTATGTTTATCATATTTTTCATGAAGATGACTGATAACCTGATTTTCCAGTAACTTTGGAGACATTTTAATATCCCAACCCCCTTAACTAATGTATATCATAACAAATAATAAACAGACTGTCTTGTTGGACCAGAAAACTTACTTCCCAGATGATGATGTTGATAACGAAGTGTGCTCTAAAGCGGCAAATGGGATTTTCTTTACTATTAATAAAGCTGAAAGCCTGGATGTCTGTCTGGATCTCTCTCTGTCAGGATCTCTGTGACGCGCATAGCGCCTAGACCGTTCGATAGATTTTCTTGAAATTTGGCAAAAAGTTAGTTTGTAGCATGGAGGTGTGCACCTCGAAACGAGTTTTCGAAAATTAGATTTTGTTCTTTTTCTATTCCTATTGTAGGAACGTTTTCCCGAGCAAAATTACCTTAAAATGGACGAGTAAATTACCAAGTTATCATATCGTGGAACCGTAACATGGGCAAGCCAAATGGCGAGAAATTCACCATATATTATTTGTAAATATACAGGCGAACCAAAAGACCGAAAATTTTTTTACTACGGACAAAGCCTTGCGGGTACCACTAGTAAAATTAATAAAGTTCATGGGTTTTTTAATGATCTTTGTTTTTGTTAGTTCATATTTTGGAAATTCTTCCAATTTTTTATATGATTAAATGTCGTGCTTTCATTTCTAACTGAATACTACTTCGTTCTTAAAACTTATTGCTATTTGACTTTTATGGGTAAGGAAGAAGCTCGATTTTTAATCACGTCAAAGCGGTGTGTTTTGAGTTCTTCTGTCTTCAGTTAAAACAGAAAACGGATGAAAGTAGCGATAGTTTCTCACAATTATTTCTGACAAAGGCAACGCCAGGTATTTTTGCTAGTTAAAAATAAGAGTGGATTTTAATTTAAAAAACGTATAAGTAACTGGGCAATTCCACAGGTAACTGACTGATATTTTGTAAGCAAATCAATACGTATTTTGTATTACTCAATGTAAAAGATACATTCCAAAAACAATCTTTTCCCCGTGGAATATTGTATTTTTTGAGCTGAATACAATGGTATTATTTAATTCTCAAAATACATTTTGAACGTTAGGAAAAAAAAATTGCCAAACGCATGGTAACTGACTGACATACTTCTTTTTAAAATGTCAGTCAGTTATGTATTTCGGGAATTAAATTCAGTTTAAAAAATGCAATACTCCAGGGATAAAGATCGTTTGCACAACGTATATTTTGCGTTGAATGTTACAAAATACTTTTTATTTCGCTTCAAAAATATCAGTCAGTTACTCACAAATTGCACAACTATAACTACTTTCCTTAGCATGAAAAATAAATTATCATATTCGTTAGGGCCATTTTTCGTTTAAAATTTTGATAAAAAGAAAAAAAAATAGATTTTCGACTAAACCTTAAGGTTTTATCGATCTTACTTTTGTTGTAAGATGAATATTAGCAGTTACAAAATTTAATGATTGGTATAATCATTAAATCAATGTATAATTAGGTAAAAGTAGGCTTAAGTGCAGAAACCTTAAGACCATTTAACTAATTTCCTATGTTCTCAGTAAACAAACAATGGTTTTTGCTTAGTTTTCATATTGTGATGATCTCCTTTCTTTTTAAGAGCAAGTAAAACTACGAAGAATAGAAAATAACTATTAATTTGTAAAAAGAATTGCATGCAAATAAATGATAATACTAGCTTAAAAGTAAATCTGATAAAGAAAAAAAGTGGTCGTTATTTCCATTCAGGTAACATGGCCTAAATTTAGAAAATATTAAAATGCGATTAGTGTAAACACTAAGACAATGTAAGATTGACATTAGAAAAGATAAGTTCATTATAAAAAACTATTTGTAATGGTTTTATGTGAAAGAAAAAGCAAGCAACAGAGTACATAAAACAATAATAACTTTTTGGACTGTTAATGCAATTAGATGTTAATACTAATTTACCGGAAGAAAATTTTACAAGAAATCCATCCCCAGTGATTCTTTCATTTGTTCGGAAAATCAGTCTCACTTTACTGGACAAACTGATAATGCGAGCAGGCGTAGAGACTCCGCAAAGCTTGGACCCGACTATCCATGTGTCCACATCTTCTATGTAGTTAAAAATCTATTTAATTTAAAAAAAAAAGCAAAAATGGAAAAATTATTATACAGAGCAGATTGTTAAACACCATTAATGAATTAATACACGAGAAGAAATTGGGACAGTCTAAACTGTAAATGAAAACTTAGGCACAGCTTCATTCTCAGAAACTTATTACATCGGTAAATACACCCAAACCTGTTTTTATGCGATTTTTTTTTCTTTTCTTTTTTTTTTTTTTTTTTTGAGCAATCACGATTGCTTATTGTTCTCACTTGACTGTTTTGATGTGCTATCATTCTATTTTCCCGCCAGCACCCTCGACCGGCTTCTCACAATGCTGCTCTTATAACGAAAACCGTCTCCAGGTTGCATCCATATGCTACACACACGCGCATACATACACAACTACACACACAAACACATACACACACACAAACACATACACACACTTAAACGCATACATACACACACACGCATACAAACAGACACCTACACATAAATACAGACAGCTACACATACACACACACACCTACACACAACTACCCACACACTCATCACACTCATGCCTACACACAATTACCCACACACTCATCACACTCATGCCTGCACACAGACACAAACACATATGCCTACACACACACTCCCCATCACACACAAACACTCAAACACACAATTACCCACACACTCATACCTGCACACAGACACAAACACACATGCCTCGACACATACACATACCATTATGTGTGGGGGGATATGTGTGTACGACATACACACATATCCCCCCACACATAAACACACATGACTACATACACATACACACACTCGTGATTACGAAAAACATAATTTGAATTCAAGATATCAAAATTCAAATTAATTTTTCTTTTTTCTTTTTTTCTTTTTTTTGTGCCGTATATTAAAGTTTCAATCATATTGGGATTTAATTGGCGAAATTATTTTTAAAACGAGTGCGAGATCTTAAATTGATGACATAGGCACCCCGATGGGAAGTCACTGTGACCTCCTAAAAGTTCCCCTATTCGGGAAATGTCCTCCGACTACTCGGTAGAAATTATCATCACTTGGTTTATTTTGATTTTGTTTAAAGATTAGTTTGTAAGTTTTTGGGTTATTTTCTATGTAAGACATTTTTTATGCGTTTTTCCTATCCACCGCATAAAAAAATATTTTGTAACTGTGTTGCAAAAGGGTTATTCCATATCAAGTGATCCAAAGTTTTTTCCCTCACCTTTTTGTATTTCTTTGAAATTTGGCTCATCGATTGTACCCTTCGAGGTAATCAAAAGTCCAAATTTTTAGATTTTTATCTCTATTATTTTTTTATTTATGACACTTTGATTTTTCGAAAAACCCTCTTTTTTTCATGGATGTTTGAACATAAAATGGACGATAATTCAGCACCAAATATAGATAGAATGATTTGGTAAAAAGCATTTTAAAGTACATTAGTTGCTGTTTAATTGGATATGCAACACGACTACATTCAGAAAATTTTTAATTTTTAAAAAACGAAATTTAAATTTTAAATTTAAATTTCTCAGAAAAGGTATAATGAATTTTTTTTAAAAAATTCTCAAAAATTTGTGTGTATTTTATCTTTATTTGTGCAAAGTTTCAAGTTGGGATCTCAATGGGATCATAGTTTTATGCATTTTTAAATAAAATTTGACTTATGAAATAATGACATTTTTCAGATTCTAACTAGTTAAATATAGGGTTCTCTTACTAAGGATGCTCTAGTAAGTAGTAATTGATCATGACTATGCTTGAAATGAGCTGACATGAATTTGTAGATTGGTACCCCCCCCCTGCCACACAACCACTTTTTATCTTTTTTTTTTTTCAAAACTGTATTTAAAAAAAAAAAAAGCTGGCACGTAAGAGTTATAATCATAATAAACTGGGATGCACGCTGCTAAACACCAGTAGTGACTAAGGCTTATAAATGGGGGGGGGGGGGCGGTCATAAAAACTAAAAGTCAGAAAAACTTTAACAGACAAATAGAATCACTCATTTGCAGCTTTTTTTTTTCCTTTCGAAAAGTGGGACGATAAGGGGAGGGGGAAAGGGAGGGGGAAGAACAATCTGGAATGAAGCTTAACAACATGTAAGGTTATGCTCAAACTAGCAAAATTTGTTTGATCTATAACTGCTTTTAATATATGCATAAATAGATCTCGCTGCATTGCTCTCCTTTACAACTGAAACTAAAAAGAAAACTAGCATTAAAGAAAAGAAGAACGCCGCACTCCAAATGTTGTAGAAAGACAGTTTTATGCGGAGATACATATATGCTTTCTTTTACAACTGAAATTAAAAGAAAGCTAGCATTAAAGCAAAGAAAAAACAGCTGCACTCTAAATGTGTGGAAAGACGTTTAGTTTTATGCGGACAGACATATGATCTGATATTTAGATTGATTTTTAGTTTAGTGTGAAAAGAATGAAATAAAATGGGGGGAAACACTCCTATTTTGCTATGATTTGGAACAAACTATTTTTTTCCTCCCTCCAAAATTGAAAGTTGGAGCAGGGGTAGGGGATGAAATGAATCATAACTTTCCTTATCAGATAGTGAGTTAATCAAGTACATTTTGTGAAGTTCGGATTGAAAAAGAAACACTTGGTCAGAAAAAAAAAGCGTCAGGTGAGGCGTGATACTATTATAGTGTTAATCGTATGTGTGGGGGGGGGGGATGTACTTCGTCTTGCTTTAAAGAAGAACATTTACCAGCTTTTTATATGCTTTCTATTCATTTTGTTTTATTTTATTAACTTATTTATTTTTTGCGTTTTGAAAATAGTTTTGAAAAAAGTAAAATAAAAGTGGTTGTGCTGGGGGGAGGGGGCTTTTTCTTGCTTTAAACAAGATTATTTAACAACTTTTAATAAGTTTACTATTTATTTTGTTTTATTTATTTATTTATTTAATTTTAATTTTCGAAATATTTTGAAAAAAAATAAATAAATAAAAGTGGTGGTGGGGGGGGGGGCTTACCAATCTACAAATTCATGTCAGCTGATTTCAAGCATAATCATGATCAATTACTACTTCCCATGTTTAACTAGTTAGAATCTGAAAAATGCCATTATTTCATAAGTCAAATTTTATTTAAAAATTCATAAAAATATGATCCCATTGAGATCCTAACTTGAAACTTTGCACAAATAAAGATAAAATACACACAATTTTTGAGAATTTTTTTAAAAAAAATTCATTATACCTTTTCTGAGAAATTTAAATTTCATTTTTCAAAAATTAAAAATTTTCTGAAATTAGTCATGTTGCATATCCAATTAAACAGCAACTAATGTACTTTAAAACGCTTTTTACCAAATCTTTCTATCTATATTTGGTGCTGAGTTATCGTCCATTTTATGTTCAAACATCCATGAAAAAAAGCGGGTTTTTCGAAAAATCAAAGTGTCATAAATAAAAAAATAATAGATATAAAAATCTAAAAATTTGGACTTTTGATTACCTCGAAGGGTACAATCGATGAGCCAAATTTCAAAGAAATACAAAAGGATGAGGGAAAAAATTTCCCAAATTTTGGATCACTTGACATGGAATGACCCAAAAACAACTTTTTAAAGATACTCGTGAAGTTCCGAACAATTTTTTTTTTTGTGATTTTTTTATGCAGTGCGGTCCCTATCCACCGCATAAAAACAGGTTTGGGTGTACTAGAATTTGGCACATGACAGTAAAAACCATTGGGAAGGAATAATTAGTGAGAATTGTGAAGGAATATAAAAGGAGGGTGGTTACGTAACTCAAGTAACTTTTAAGTTTAGCCATTTTGGATCGGATTTTTCATTGTTGCGGAGCCACGGATACCAGAGCAAAGTTTTGGGCTTTGCCAAATTGGTCAAAAGCAATATTTTATTTAATAAACAGGTCATGTGCTGCTAATAATAGCTCGCAGGGAGAAATCACCAAATGCGGTTACTTGGCAGAAAAGACAACCACTCAAACACGCACTCCAAAGCTGATGCGTCGTCGGCTCGTCTATGTATTGTGGTCTCACCTCAATGTCGTCTGTATCGCTTCGTATATTCACGCTAGAGACCTTGTGTGTGCAGGTCAGCACAAACCTAAAGACTGCAGAAAACCCTCAAACTTACCACCCCCATGTTTCCATTGCAAGGGTGAACATCTTGCAAATTTTAGAAGTTGTCCAAAACGACAAAATCTCATCGTCCCCTTGAATCGGAGAAATAAATCTGAAACTTGCACCTACCTGGGTCCCTCGCCCAAAATCTCAAATGCTGTTAATGAAAAACAACAGGTCCCCCCCCTGTTTATCCCAAGTCAAATAACACTGTTCTCGATAAGTTAACAATTACCCTCCAAAATCTCCTGCTTGAACTGCGTGGATAGTGGATTCAAATGTGTGTCTCTGCTAGCTTCCAGTTTATTTTCTCTCTACGTTTGATGCTACCGAATTTGGTTTTCCCGCCATTACTGTCTGTTGAGTAGGCGTGGCTTACAGCGGCGAATTTACAACCGTCCAATGAGCATGCCGCTTGACTATTCCCGTCACTGAAGGTGGAAATTACTTGTTTCAGCTGAAGTTCCATTTCAAATCCTTGCGAATTTTCATATGAATAATTATTGTCACTCTTTCCTTCCCTTGCCGCTCAATAATTTTTATTATTGATTGAAGTTTTCTTTAGAGACGTGGGCCTAACCAGCGATCTTCAAGATAAGTGTGGTAGGCAATTCTCCTAATTTATTAGGTCTAGCTTATATTGCTTAACTCTTAAGTTTTCAACTGAGACTGATCAAAAGGGCCATTAAGCTCTACCATCAATGACGCCATCCGAATGAAGTCACACTGGAGGTTGCTCGATACTTAAAGCCTCCATTCGTTTCATAGAGTAAAGAAATTACATACTAAGAGAGGCCCCGCTATACTAAGAAATTGAAACCGGAAGTTGCACCGCTGAATCCCAAGATCCTTAGCTTCTAGAGATACATCTTGATTCAAAACACTCCATTACTGAATCTCAATTGGTTGTTAATTTAATCTTGGATATCGTTGCAAGTTTATGAGGCACGTTTTCGAAATTGGAGGATATTTCGATAACTGGGAATCTGGCTCGGTCGTCTTATTTTCGGCGGAGATAATTTTATTTTGGTAACCCTGCTGATTTATAGTAACCCTATGTGAGTAGATGTTTCCGATCTCTTTGTTTTGATTTGCAAAGAAAAATACCTCTCGTGCAGGCGTTGGAGCCAAAAATTGAAGCCAATGAAGAAAGATCGCCAGATTCCCAATTATCGAAATATCCCCCGAAATTGCATTAAAACATGAATTAAAATGCAAACCAATCCGCCAACTACTTTATACGGCCCCTTTGCGAGATTGGTAAAAACTATTCTCGCGAAGCGATCATGTTATTATAAACCCGCTCATCATTGCACCGCTGTATCCCATAATTCCGGCTTCAATTTCATCTCCTTTTTACCATAGACGGGAACTCTCGATGTATAATTTCTTTACTCTATGATTCGTTTGGGATTTTTGATGCAATAAATTATCATTTTGCTTTCATTTTGTAATCACATTCTAATTTCAATGTTGCCATTACATGTGTAAAATTTTGTCAAATTCTAACTACTCCATCTGGTTGCATTTGTGTATAGAGCAGTGTGTTTGTTACACATGATTTCGGAATTTGTATTGTTAGTCTTTCTAGTTATCATTGGTATAAAATTTAAGTAAATGGCAAGCATTGACCGAAGAAGATAATAGTTGAGTAACTTTAATATATAGATTGCTTTAAAAAAAAAAAAAAAAAAATGAATACCATATTTTGAAGATCTACCTGCACATAGTCTTTTCCGCAAGTGGGATCGTTTTCGATGTCGAATCTGCCGACGAATTCCAGCATAATTAAATAACCAGGTACTTGTTCAATTGTCCATTTGCACTCTATATTGTTAACGTATCGGGATGGATATCCGGGAGATGATATGCTGCCTTGCGACATATGGATTAACCCGCCACAGCCTGGAATTAAAAAGGAAAAATTGATACCAAATCAGGCGTTTAGTATTAAAACCAACTTAATGCATGAATTTTTAAAGGTGTTTTCATTGCATAATGCTTCCTGATGGATATTTTTAACCGACTTCAAAAAGGAGGCGGTTATCAGTTCATACCGTATGTATGTTTTTTTTTTTTTTTTTTGTCCACTCATAGCGTCTCACCTAGTGAACCGATTTTGATGATTCTTTTTTTAATGGATAGGTGATGGCTCAACTTAGGTCCCATTACTTTGTTTGACCATATTTGTTCTTTAGAAAAAAGTTATGGGCAAAAAACAGTAAATTTTATGCAATTTCCCTATTAAATGATATTGTAGCGAAGTTCGCACTTTTCATTCGTGGATAACGGTGGCTCAGTGGTAGAATTCTCGCCTCCCACACGAGCGGCCCGGGTTCAAATCCCGACTAGGACAAAGTGAATTTTACTAAAATTTCGTTTCTACTGTTTCCCGTTTTTTCTCGAATGTTCTGTTAATTTCTGTATCTTTCCAAGTTTGGAAAGTTCCAGCACTTTCTCAAGTTGTATATAAGGAGATGTAACGTTCATTCGTAGTTCTGAATAAAGATCTCGAGTTGAGACTAACGAGTATTCGCTTCATTTGGCTTTCACATTGTCTTCGCTATCTTCATCTACGCGACAATATGAAACTCATTGTTATAAAAGTTTGGTGTCATATAACAGTAACATTAATAGTAATTGTAATGATAATTTTGAATAAAACTTTTACTGAAATATCTACATTTACACTAAAAAGAATGAAATAAAAAAATTTTGGAAAGAAAAAAAATAGAACCGACTTCAAAATTGCTCTAAAAAGTGAAAAATAATTTTATTCTTTAAACACCATCGATAATACTTTTAAACATAATTTTTGAAGTTGGCGCAAAAACAAAAAGTAAAATCCATTGTAACCATGCTTCGTTCATATTTTTATCAAAAAATCATCCAAAGTTAGGAACGAAACATTTATATCGTTACTCAAATATGCTGTCAGCAATGTGTAATGCATGTGGCAGTGAAGAAACTGGACCTGGTTAAATTTATACTTGTAGTTGAGTTATGGCTGTGAATGATTTTATCGATCGTTTTTGCGCCAATTTCAAAAATTATGTTTAAAAGTATTATCGATGGTGTTTAAAGAATAAAATTATTTTTCACTTTTTAGAGCAATTTTGAAGTCGGTTCTATTTTTTTTTTCCAAAATTTTTTTATATCACTATAAAGTCGCCCGGATGAAAATTGCTTCTGCATTTGATCGCAGCAATTGCCTGTTTGGTGCTATTTTGATAGCTGAAATTGTAACCCTAACTCCAGTGGATGAACCCTCAACTCCAGTGGGTAGCGTTCATTGTTGACCACTTTTTCGTTTCTTCATTTCCCTGAAATGACAGTCGTACCAGTAAAACAGTTTTAAGTTACCATAGCCCGTTCAGCCCTGTCACAATAAAGCAAATCCCTGCATTTTAAACATTACCAAAATACACTGTCAAATTATCATGCCGTGGCGCGAGTTCACATTGTTGATGACATCAGGAGCGTTACTCCGTCATTGGCTGTTATATATGTATGAGGATGCTTCTTGATGAATATTATTATGCTACAAAGTAATTTGGTGTGCGCTCAACACAATTAGTCTTTACTGCAAAATATTTGAAAGTTTAATACAACAATCAAGTTTTGGTTTGAAACGCCGCAAGTAAAAGTAAATTACAACCTCTACCTTAATTATCTATGTGCTAAATTACCGTAATCAAGCTCAAAAAAGAAATACGTCCTTAATTCATTAAAATGATCGCTTTTCTCTAATATTTTTTGATGCAGTGCGGTGTTTTTAATTCCTTTTTCTGCAATTTACATTGCTTATTGCTTTCACAATGTCACTCCGTTCGTTTCTCGCTCGTGTGTTTCTTTTATTATTATTAGCTAACTAATCACATTTTCTATTTCTATTATTTAAAAATTTCTACTAGGGGAAAAGGGGGCAGATGTGAACATTTTTTTTTTCATTTCTTAATTTCTCAAAAAAAAAAATATTATCAATTTCTCACAGAAAACCTACGATTCAATAGTCTTTTCTTAGTGCCATGGAATTTTTCGGATTTTTTTAAAAAAATATTTCTTTACTTTATGCAATTTTTGAGCAATCACGATTGCTTATTGCTATCATTTTATTTTCCCGCCAGCACCCTCTGCAGCATCACCATCGACCGGCTCCTCACGATGCTGCTCCTATAGCGAAAACCGTCTCCAGGTTGCGTCCATGTCCTAGACTTACACACACCCACACGCACACACACACGTGCGCACACACACTCGAACACACACAAGCGCGCACACACACACACGCACACACACACATTCACAAACACATACACACACACAAACACATACGCACACATACAGACACCTACACATACACACAAACAAACACTTGCACACAACTACCCACACATTCATGCCAGCACAGACACAAGCAGATATGCCTACACACACATACACATACCCCGCCCCACGCACACAAACACGCATACACACAACTACCCACACACTTATGCCTGCACACAGACACAAACACACATGCCTACACACACATACACATACCCCTACCTACATACAACACACATACCACCCCCCCACACACAAACACACGCGCCTACATACAAACGCACACTCGTGATTGCGAAAAACATAATTTGAATTCAAGATGACAAAATTCAAACTAATTTTTTAAAAATGTCTTCAATTGTTCACATTTGCCCCTATAGAGGGGCATATACGTATGTACCATAAGCATATACGTATGTACCAATTACATTCAAGGATTTGTATCCTATGCTCAGTTTGAAGCGTACAGTAATTGTCATTAAGAAAATATTTTTTCCGAATTATATAACTCTGCTCACTGTCAAATTTTTAAGTTTCATAGCATGTTATAATCACTGGATGGACAAGAAAAAATCTTATAAATCTAAACAATATAAAAAATATTTAATTACGTAAAGTTTATTCTTGTTATATAGTGGGTTTAAGCTTCATACAGAATATGATGATGAATTTAAAATTATTCTAAACTTCAGCTTTTTGTTAAAAGGAAATATTCTGTCTTTATTTTCCTCGCAAATATTACATACCACTAAATTTTTGGCCAATATTTATTGTTTAAAGAATTTAAAAAAATAAAATAATAAATTAAATAATTAATAATTATGTAATGATACTTAACAATAAATTTACAAACTGATTGTAGCAAATAAATAATTATAAATCTTTACATCTCTTTTAACACTTATAATAAGCCTACACTAATATTTATTTAGCGAAGAGGATATGGTAACTGTTCGCATGTGCCTGTACATGTTGTGTTCACAAGTGCCCCGTCATCTACCTTAGAACTAATTTTCAAAAATAAAGAGTTGTTAATTTAATTACAAAATTTAAACATTGTCATAAATTTACGTGAATGCTCATATCATGAATCGCAATAGTTAAATCTAGCTTATTACTTTGTTTAAAATTTGTTTTTACACGAAAAAGGCAGTAATAAAAGTACATCAGCATCTGCTAGAACAAAGAAACTCACCACAGGAACATAAATTGGCTTCTTGGCTCTGAAAGCTTGGTTAAGAAGTAGGGCAGGAACTGCCACTACTTGAGATTTTTAAAAAAAGCTTTGCTTGACGTTATCCTAGTAAAACATACCATGTTCCTATGTGTTCCGTACTCACATGTGCCCCCTTTTCCCCCATATATACTGGAGCTTCTGCACATGAATTTTCATGATCACTCGTGACGAATGAAATTCACGAGTATTGATGGAAAATATAGTGTCTCTATTCTTTACTAATAACTAGTGGCACCCGCACGGCTCGCAAAAAAAAAAATTTTTGCTCAAAAATCGGCCTTAATTTCCATTTTGCTCACCCCCGAATAAATGCTGTTTTTTTTTCGACCCGACCACACGTGGATATATGCATAGGAACGTACAGACATCCGAAATATCCATTTTGACGACCCCCGAGTTAATTGCAGCGAGTTTTCTCGTGACGTCCGTATGTACGTATGTATGTGCGTATGCGCGTATGTATCTCACATACCTCAAAAACGGTATGTCCTAGAAAGTTGAAATATGGTACGTAGACTCTTAGTGGGGTCTAGTTGTGCACTTTCCATCAATCCTGGGGAAATCATTGTTAATTTCAATGCTAACTCAACTGGTGTTATAGCTTGTCAAACACTTGGCGATATATCGTCACAACAATCGCCAACATTTTGGCCGCCAAGTTTTGTCGCCAACTTGGCAAAAAATTTGGCAATTTTGTTTTTAAAATTTTTAAATCTATTTTTAGTTTGGTCAATGTTGGCGACATTTAAAGAATTAAGCACTGAGTCACAGTAAAATTGCCAATAATGGGGAAATAAATCTGTGTAAAACGTTTTTATGCTTCGGTTCGCAAGAAACTAGGGGTGAAAATATTTAGTGTTTCCTTGCTTACTCCAAGGCGCTATTATCATTAAATTGGCGTAAAAGGAAGTCATGTGATGCACACATCAGCTCGTTATACTCTCCTTTTAAGATGGGTGTTTCTCGTATGTTTTATTTCTTCTGTATATTATTGTAACGGTATTTAAATTTTTATCCTTAAATTCGGCAGTTCATTTTTTAAAATATAGGTAAGTAATCGATCCGTAAATGACTCTTTCGAATTCAAACTTTGTACTAACGTATCTTAATACGAACAAGGTATACATTATTCTATTTAGAAACGTTGATTTACTAAAGAAGTTTAGTGGATTTTCTAAAATCGAAACGCTTGCCATCGCTTTATTAATGCGTATAAGTTTTCATTTTACGTAAAACACAAATGAATTATTTTACAAGTTTGTTTGAAACGGACTATATTTGAAATAGTTGCATAGTAATATATTAATAGTACAGAACTGATGCTAGAATTCGTTAAGTTAGGCTTGCTAAACTCTGGTTGAGCGTCCTGCTTTTTAGTCACATTGTAATCTTCCACTTTTTTGTGACTGTTAAAAAAAATATGGAAATAAGAACAAGTAAAATTAATACTGAGCAAAACGTATTACACAATGTTGTGACGTTACGCAGAGGGGGAAACGTCACAACATTACACATTGTGACGTTCACACAATGTTCTTTTTAGCATTTAAAAAGATTTTTAAGCTCTTTGGGTGGTTTAGTTAGAAAATTATACCCGTAATAAAAGACCAATAAATATTTTTTTTTCACTTTAACTACTTCGTTTGTGTGACTGTGACCAGGAAACCATACGTCAGTGTAAAGTGAACAGGAACGTTATGTGACCAGGAAACCATATGTTAGTGTAAAGGGACCAGAAACGTTATGTGACCAACAAACCATACGTAAGTAGTCATGAAACAAATTTAAATACGTAGCAGTTATAAGAGACAAGGGATTTTTTTTTTCTTTGGAGTCGAAATCATTTACTCTCGTCCCCTTATTATCGAAATAAACAATTGTAAAGTTGGAAGATATTTTGTAAAAACGTTGCGAATTTTAGCTCGAAAAGGACAGTGAAACAGTCGCTGCAGCTTCATTAACATTCACGTCTGTATTCTAATCACCGTTTCCAGAACCTTCCATTTCTCGCTGAATGTGATGATTTTCTTTAAACAGATTGATTTTAAAACTATATATTTCTTTACGGGGAAAGAGGGCAAATGATTTAGGCGACAAAAAATGCATTTGACTATAATATTTCATTTGCTTATTTAATTAACTATATTTCATTGTTTCACTTTTTATGTGTACTTCTGGTGAGTCGGTCGTACCTTAATTACTACCAAAATTCTTTATACGTTAAATTTATAATATGAAAAAAAAACAACCTTGAACTAAAACAATAATGCATTTCATCGATGTGGAAAACATTAATATCAGTTCTTACCTCTTTGTAACTCTTTAGTGGACATTTTAAAACCAGGAGCAGTCCCGTATGCATCCGAATGGAATATTACGGATAGTACTTTACTGCTTGAAACAATTGGGATTGGATTCGCAGTTCCACAGAATTTGCCGACTATTGGAGATGCAATGTGGTATCCATCGCGTACCAAAACATAATCCTTGCTGCAGTCACTCTCTAATCGCAAGTCTACGGTCGTCAACTGCAACAATAATTAAATTAATTTAGTTCGAGCTAAGATTATAAACCCCGCAGAGTAAAAAATACATAAGAAGAAGTTCCGTCCAAAACTAAACGAGCGTACTTTCCCGTATACCAATATCAACTTTCTAGTATCTGATCAAAATTCTCAAAATTTGCTAAAATAGCAAACTATTTTGTACCAAATTTTTAAAAATATTTTAAGCCGATTTCTGGAAATAAAATATCCCTCGCTCATTTAAAGAATTTGATGTGTAAAAAATAAATAAACGAACAAATAAAGTAGCAGCGTCTTTTAAAGAAAGCAGCAAATATTTTATTGCAAAAAACAAATCTGTAGCGGCTTTAGAAAAAAAGAAATAAAAAAAAATAAAATTAATAAGGTCAATAAAATAAAAAAAAACATACCCAGAAAAAAAATCGTTTGTTTTTCCCTTGTTACCAAAAAATTATTTTAAAAATGAATTAATGTAATTTCAAAAATGAATAAAAACAATAAAATGCCAACTAAAAGAAATAATTTTTATTGTCGAAAAAAGAAATCGCCAGACAAATATCCTTATGTAGAAACATAAAGGACTCCGAATTTCTCCGCCAAAAACTGAACACAAAAATTAAAAAGAGTGAAAATAGAAACAAATCATATTAACAATAATTATTTCCCAGTAAATACCATTTCTGCGGAGTCGGAGTAGGAGTCAATCTCGTTTTTGGACTAAAGAGTCAGATTCAAAAGTCAAAAGATTTTAATTCAAATACTCGGAGTTGGAATCGGTCATTTCTCTTAGAGTCCGCAAGTCTGCCAATGTTTGCGGAGTCGGAGTTGAACTTATTTCGAGATAAAGGAGTCGGAGTCAGTCATTCTTCCTCCCTTTGTAAATGTTTGCCAAAGCTACGAAGTCAGTTTTGAAGTCGGGGAGTCGGAGTCCGACAAATTTTTGGGAACAGGAGTTGGAGTTGGAGTCAGGTGCCCCAAAATTCTCGGAATCGGAGTTGGGAGTTTTTCGTCAAAAGCTATTTCGAACAAAATTTGTTTGAAGTAAGTCCGCCTTCAAGTTCGCAATCTGCATTGCCTTTCAGTTTCCCCGTGAGCGCTAAGGTTAGGGGATTTGAACTGCTCAAAACTGAATGGAAAATTGTTCAAATCAAAAAGATATTTTATATACATGTGTGTTTTATCAAAAACTTTTTCCTACGTAGTTCGGAATAGGGTTATTTCTTTCAGTCAAAAGTACTACTTTTATTCACTGAAATTGATAGAATAAGCAAAAATAATAACATGGGCCCAGAAAATACTTTCATTTTCCCGACAGTTATTTTTTAATGAATTTTTTTAAATTGTCCGATTTTTCAAACAAGGCGTGGTCTTGATGACGTCACAAATGATGCATTTTGGGGCACCTTTCTACAGCGTTTCCACGTTATGATAATCAAAAAGCGAATTAAACATTGCGCTCTACGTTTGCTATCAACTATATCGTTGCCAATACACGTGAGTAAAGATACGAATTAAATATTTTGCTCTGTGAATGGCAACACTGAATGGCATTTCATCATTTGTGATATCGTCGGTAGAAATATAAACAATTGAAGCGCGCTGATTTAAGTATTTTTTTTAAATGTTAAACTTAAGCAAATTATTTCTTTCAGAAAAAAATACTTTTAAATTTTTTGAAACTACCCCATTGCCTTGAATTTCGTCGTAGGCACAATGTTAATTTTTTTTGAACTGTTAAAAATTGAACGAAAAACAGTTCAAATCAAAAAGTGAACTATGGGAATGAGCTGTTCTCGCCGAGATCTTTTAAACAAAACAAATTTAGTTCGAATCGGACTATTCAGTCAAAAGATATTGGGGGGGGGGGGGGCAAATAGATCGACATTTTCCCGCATCTCAATACCCTACTTCCCAAATTTAATATTTTTTAGATACATTAAGCCTTATCTTTCATACTTTTTCTTCTTTTTCTGACTTTTACTGGGAAAGAAGGCTAAAAAAAATGTGTAAGCTCACAAGTATTAATGGGTGTAACGTTACACGAATTCTGAAGTGTGTAGTATCATTGTTTTAAGAACTCAAATTGTTGGAAGGAACCTTGCACTATGGTTCGTGTAGAATTCAAAGCGTATGCGTAAATATCAAAATCGGTGCAAAGCAGGTAAACTCTTATTGGCGACACGAGAACCGGCTTTGGTAGCCGAGCGGTAAAAGCTCTTGCTTTGCAACTTGTCTCGTCTATGAGATTCAATTTGTGGTTTTGGACATCACTCAGGTCGTTTCCTCTCTTAGTGCAATAATTAAATATGTGTTTTTTGTATTTAAAATAAATAAATATCGTATGGTAGAATCCATGTCAATTCAACAAAGGTTGTAACATGATGGTCTCTGATTTTTTTTTTTTTTTTGAATTTAACATATGTTATAATTCATAAAAAAATTTAGAAATACTTTTTTTTGTTTCGCCCAAAAAAAAATCTCTGGGCCGAAATAAAGGCCGCCAAAGATGGCGATCCTGTCATGATTTCTCACTTGGGATTTTCGTCAAAATCTTTAAAGTACATTATCTCAGGAACGGTAGAATGAATACATTTTGTTGCGGTTTGTTTTTATTTGAAAGGATATTTTTCTTGTTTAAAAAGCATATGCTACATTTTGAAATGTGTGCTTTAGCTTTTTTTTTTTGCCACCGTCTTTTGGAAAAAAAAAAAGTTTAAAATAATATTTTTGATTTTTCTCAATATGTTTTTTAGTTGATTAGTACCACTTAGCACTGCGTTAAATGAAAAGGAGAGCTTCTACTTTTTCGTTTAACAGATTTTAGAGGCATTTGAAAACAATTGCAGACCTGAAAATTCAAAAAGATTTTCTGCAACAAGTGGCCAGAAAACACTTTTAACTAGTTTATATAGCGAAATTTTCATTTTGAGTCTCTACTTTATCCATTAGTTTTATTTTTTATGAAAACTAGAAAGCGGTCTCCAGCCGATTCGCCGTATTTTCCCCACGCAACCTTTCAGTGTAGCGCCGAAAGAATTGTTAAACTAAATGTTCTCACTAAATTTCATATCCTGAATAAAATGGCAGCTCAAAATGAAAATTTTGCTACATAACATAATTAAAAGTGTTTTCTGGCCACTTGTTGGGAAAAACTTTTTTGAATTTACAGTTCTGCAATTACGGAAAGAGTTCCTTAAAAACCCTCATTTTTTCAAATGCCTCTAAAATCTGTTAAACGAAAAAGTGGAAGTTCTTCTTTTCAGGGAACATAGTGCTCAGTGGGTCTAATAAACTAAAAAAATTAAAATTTTTGAAATTGACATGTTTGAGAAAAACCAAAAACATTATTTTAAACTTCTTTTTTAAAAGACGGTGGAAAAAAAACTAAAGCACACATTTCAAAATGTATAGCATATATTTTTAAACAAGAGAAAATATCCTTTTAAATGAAAAAAAACGGAAACAAAATATGTTCTACCGTCCTTGAGATAATGTACTTTAAAGATTTTGACCAAAATCCCAAGTGGGAAATCACGACAGGACCGCCATCTTTGGCGGTCTGTATCTCAGCCTGGGAAATTTTTTGGGCAAAAAAAAACGTATTTTTTAATTTTTTATGAATTTTTAACATATGTCAAATTCAAAAAATCAGAGACCAGCATGTTACAGCCCTTGTCGATTTGACATGGATTCTACCATAAGATTTATTTATATAATAATTATACTTATATTTTCTGAACTTGTGTCTCTAATTACCTTTTCTTTGTACTTGCAACTTGTGAAAACCTGCGCATTCAGTGTAAAGGTATTTTTGTGGCTTTAAATACAAAAAAATAGTAATGTCCTGTTTTTTTTTTTTTTTTTTTAAATGTGCTAAAAATTATTTTTAACAAAATTGCTTTCATTTTTAGTCAATCTTATTCGGGCAGTTGGGAACTTTCTTAGAACATTCAAGATTGGATGCTCTACGTTCGGGAAAAAGCCAATGATATATACTATCTTTCTCTCTCTCTGTCGGTCTGTCTGAACTACGTATTACGGGATTTGGTCGAAAGAATCTGATTTTTATGTATACGTGCTAACGTATTTCTTAACTTTTTATGGATTTTAACATATGTTAAATTTTGAAAAAATCCGAGATCATCATGTTGAATTGCTCTTGTTGACCACAGCTCTTCTGCAAATTGAATCCCTGAATTTGCCGGAATAGCCTCAGGAGTATTTGAGACATTTTTTGCCGTATTTTTTTTTGGGATGGGGGGGGGGGGGCGGGTCCAACAAGCTTTCGTTTTTGCTACATATGCACAAGATTTTGAGCTTTGCACATCTCTACTCATTCAGAATAATGTTTACGGTTATTGTAATGCTCTTTTTACCCTCCAAATTAAAAAAAAAATGGCTCTGAATCAGAGGAGGGGGGATTCTAAAAAGGGGGCTTAATGGAGGGAAAAGTGGTCGTAATTGGAAACAAGGGGTCATTTTACTTAAGAATCAGTCAGAAAATGTCTTTTTGAATTAAGACCTGCGATTCAACTCGTATGCAACGTGCAACATTGACAAGATTGTTTTTATTTATTTATTTATTTTTATTTATTTATTTATTTATTTTTATTTATTTATTTTTTGCATCGCGAAAATGTTTTTGGACATGGGAGTCATAGAAGCGAGTCTTATACTCTCATTCTGCACCGAAATTTCTTTTACAAACATCTTTTTTAAAAAAGCAGAATAAAATGTTCATTTTTCGTGATTTTTATAACATTTCTGGGGGGGAACCCCCCCCAAGTCCCCCCTTTTGCTATCGTTGTCCATGATCTTGAACTTTGAACCTCTCTTGCCCTTCAAAACTATGTTAGCAGATAATATAAAGCTCCGTTAACATCAAAATAAATAAATAAATAAATAAAAATAAATAAATAAAAATAAATAAATAAATAATAATAATAATTGCTCTGAAACTAAGGAAAATTAAAGCAAACTTGGGGGTCTTTAAAAAAAATTGGTTCGTATAGGGGGAAAACGGAGGTCATATTTGGATTCAGGGGGTCATTGACGAAATGACAGAAGCATTTTGAAGGGCTTTTTTTGCCACACAGTGTATGGATGAAAAATTTCTCGCCAATTGGCTATGTTCCTTTACTCGCCCATGTTACGATTCCACGTTATGATAATTTCGTGATCTACTCTTCCACATTATGATAATTTGCTGAGTAAAATTTTCTTAAATTTGGAACAGAAAAAGAACAAAATCGAATTTTTTGAAAAACCGCTTCGAGGTGCACACCCCCATGCTACAAACTAATTCTGTGCCAAATTTCATGAAAATCGGCCGAACGGTCTAGGCGCTAGGCGCGACATAGAGATCCGGAGAATCCCATAGAATGAAACATGGCGTGGCCAAGTTCCCACTCTTTACGATCTCACAATACTATATTTAGAAAATTATAACAATATCTTACTTGTACTTCTTCTCCCTCGGGCACGTTGATCAGCCAATGACAATCTGTGTTGGGTGGATAACCATCGGGATATCCCGGAGATGAGATAGTTGCATTTGTTCCATCCAGTATTCCCCCGCAATCTAGCAGTGATAAATAAGAACAAACTCTATATCCACAGTCCACAACTTAAAATAAAATAAAAAATAAACTTATTTAACTTTCTATGAGTTGATTGAAGTCAAAAACCCTTAAACAGTATTACCGGACTCTTTTTTTAAACAGTAGTTGGACATAGGGAAAAGTGCAATAGCGGGGCAAAGTGAAATGGTGAAATATTGACTCTGCTTTTACCTCCACCTATCTGGTATTATTTTAACTATATAGTACCATATGTTGTCTATTCCAGTCAGGAAACAAATTCAAAACCAGTCAAAAACACAGGCAATTTTGAAAAATTGATACTCATATTGTAATATTTTGTCGTAAGTCAAAAATTATTTTTGTTACTATAAAATGATAAATATCTTGTTATTAACGTCTTAATTTTAATTTAAACTTCCTAATATTCAATGCAGTTTAAATTTAATTAATATTAAGTTTATTTGTATTTTAAATAAATTGTACAATCAGTCAAATACATGCAGGGCAAAATGAAATAGTTTGTTTCATTTATTCATTCAATCATTTAATAGAAATCACTTCCGTTTTCATACATTAATTAATTCATTTACATTAATTCATTTAGTAATTCACTTACACACACTTATTCATTCACTCACTTATATTCTTATTCATTCTTTTACTCGCTCAATTATTTTTCTTCATACATTAATTGATTTATTCATTTAATTGTTCATTTATAGTTTCATTATCTTTTCATTTATTCATTCTTTTGATCAAAAAATTGTTTTATTATCGAATAGAAAATATTTCATTAGAATAATATTTTATTTTTCACTCTGACCCATGAAAATAAAAGTGAAAAATTTCCACTTTTTTTGAAGGTTCAAATTTATTGCCAAAAATAAAAAAATACTGTTTCGACGCAAGTTTTATTATAAAATACAATGTTCTTTCTCTATGTACCGTAATTTTCAAAACAAATTTCCGATTTGTTCCTTTTGAAAGAACTTAGTTATCTTAGCGTTTCTCTTTGCCCCACATTCCCCTACCATAGAAAGTCCTCAGATGAAAAGAATAGTCCAGGAACTCTAAGAAGTATACTGAGCTAATAAGGCATAGGCAGTTTTTTTTTTTTCAGTCACTCTGACCGTTGCATTTTTTTTTCCATCGGTAAACCAGTTTGTAGAAATTATAGCATTGGAGTTACCTCAATATGACTAATTATTTTTTGTCTAATGTAACAAAATTATGACTTTGCAGGTGTTTCTTTAACATATGCCAATGATACAAATCCTCGGGGAAGCATGTAACCTTACAGAGCATTTTCCCAGGTGGCGTATCGGGGTCGGGGAATACCGGGACCGCCACAAATCTTAGAGAGAAGGGGACGACGTATTCTAATACAAACGCTGCAAGATTAACCAAGTCAGTTCTTCAATATAAATCCATCATTTACGATTTCATTAAAGCACAAAATTAGTTAATTAACGTATCCTCATATGTTAAAAATAAAAAGAGAAGGTTCTAAAAGCATATAAAACATTTAAAAGAATTCAATCCAGTTACCTTGAATTTAAATCAATTTATCATGCACTAATCATTTTGTCGTAAAGTAAAATTATTTCTGGAAACTAAGGCAAAGAAAAGAGTAATAAAACAGTAAATGCAAATTAAAATAGTAAAAAATACAAGGCATAATAAACGCTTACGGCATTAAAACAATCAAGTGGAATATGTGATACTTTTTTGCAAAATTTGGCCAATGTGCAATTAAAGAACACAAGAAATCCGCATGGTGCTATACCGAACAAAAGGAATTTCCCATTGCTTAGTGGTAGTTAAGATGGCGTTTGAACCAGTTTGATCCAGGCCCGCAAGATTTTTTCCCCTTTGGCGGCGGTACCGGGAATACCTCCATCGGTTTATCCGATGGGTGGTAGGAGAAAAATAAAATACCTCCGGTGGACCAACAAGTGCAATTCTAACTGTTGGGCATGCTATGGCTTTTGTAACTCAATCTAATACACATATATCCGTGCTGTTTAGAACTAACCATTTAAATGCTGGAAGTATCATCTCTGTCTGGATAGAAATTTGGTTTACATGGACAATCCAAGAGACAAAATTTCAAATCGAGACAATATTTCAACAACAGTTAAAAAAGGTTCATTCTTCACTTACTGCTGACGTTGTATGTTCCTCGTACCCCTCGGACAAGAGAAGATAAATTGGCAACCATTCGAAGTGTTGTTGAGACAAAAGGTGACGTCATTAAAACAGGTGCCGTATAATTCCCACAGTAGCGCGCTAAGTAGTATCTCTTCACTGCAACATAATAATTATAAAAATGACAATCATAATAATTGTGTAGTAGAAAAACATACATTTTATGTGAAAGAAATACAATGCAATATGCTCTTACCAAAATTTTTATTATCCCAAAACCTGAATGCAAAAAGGGGCCATTCATTAATTACGCAGAGATGATTTTGGAAAATTTTAACCCCCCCTACCCTATGTAAGCTTGCGTAAGATTTTTCAACCCCCCCCCCCCCCCATTCTTTCGTAAGATTCCATCTCGTTTTCCAAAATAATAAAATACCGAATCTTACATACTGGAATCGTTAGTAAATTCACTATTTTATTAAACCTTTTGTGCAAAGAAATACTTACTAAAAAGTTGGGAGGTGTCCTTCTCAATTAGTAATGTTAACACGTAATGTTCATCTCTAGTAATATGTAAGGCAACACCTCAGCCATATTTGCAATGTATTTCAAGTTTTACACAAACTGCCGAATGGCAAACCTCATTGTTCAAAAGTAAAAGACGCACGAGATCGTGTTCGATAGATTTTTAATTTAGTTAAGCGACGACATCTTCATGTGTAACAACGTTATGTGTGATGCTTAATAAAGTGTGATTGATTTTTATAATATAATGGAGTCAAATTTATATACGAAATTAGGAAGTTGTTTTGTACCTTCCAGACTTAATTAGTTGGAATCTAGACTAAATGTTTTTCGACATTTTTTTTTTTTTTTTTTTTTTTGATTTTTGATGCTGTATTAATTAAAAATAAAACATGCCATACATAAAGCGATTCTTTTATTACATTTTACACTATTCATTCTTTGTAAAACAAGTGAAAAGCAGCACATCCTAATATGTATTTTACCTTCCAGACGCAAATGAAATATGAGCTCTTCCGAATTACTAGACCGCGCGATTTCTAATGTAAAATATCGACTTGGAAAATATTACGTAAGAATGAGTTTGACCCTTCCCCCCCCCAAATAAGGGTATTAAGAGATCCCCATTTTTCCTCGAGACCCTTACATAATTAATGGATGGCCCCTAACGACGTTACTCTATTGTTATTTGTTGCTAACAGGTTAAAAAACCGTCGAAGCATTCAGAGCTTTTGAAACGAGTTTACTCATGTACCGAGAGGTAGAGATTTTTTAAGAAAGGGTTCACGTGCTTACCCAAGGGAAATTAAAAAAACTACGTGTAAAAACGAATTTGAAAAAAAGGTGTATGTGGTATGAAATTTATGCACCACCAGTTTGCCCAGTTTAGTGTTAACGTTCATTTCTATGAGCTATTGGGGGCGCCATGAAATCCTTAGTAAAGTGCACGTGCATGCCTATGGTTAAAACTGGGGTAGATGATTTTTTTTTTTTCTAATGAGGCTGCGGTAGAGGTAGTGCCTTTTGCAGACCTAGTGCGATCTCCTGGCCTAGCAATCACTCTTTCATGTGGTACCACTATCAGTGGGATGCCATTGGCAAGAGAATTTCGATGCCCAGTTTTCCTACTAGATGGAGGCACCTGGGCTCTATTTGATGTGAAACAGCACTAGGAATTTAATTTTGTCAAGAGATACTCCATGCCAAACGAGTACTCAAGGGATCTTTTACATGTCGCGTAATCATACAACATGGCTGCTGTGGATTTTCCGCATCTTCGAAATTCACCGATGAAAGCCAGGACCAAAACTGTGCCTTTGGGCTTAAGAGACCAGCATTTAACCACTACACCACTCTGTCGGTTAGATAAGATAATTTAGTGGAAATAATATTTCTCGATTGCATTGGTCATTAAATAACAACACTATTGGACCATTCCATGGAAAACGGTCATTTTGTCCTGCACGTAACGCCTCATATATTTCATCAAAAATGTTACTTTAAAATGGTAATGAAAAAAAAGTTGTTGCTTAAAAAATTACAGACGCATGTCTTAGATTTCTCAAGTTAAATATTTCGTCACTACCTTTTTTAATTATTACTTTTTAATTAAATGTGTAAACCGTCAGGTAAGGGACAAAGTGGTTACTTTTTTATAAAATGATTCTATTACTCTGGATGAATTTGGGTTACTTTCGTGATTTACGTACCTGCTTAGGCAAAATCTGCGGAATCATCAAAACCTTCGATTTGCACTCTTAGAACTAAAAAGTTAGAGAACATGCATGTAGAACTAACCAAGCAACCAATATAGAAATCTTACTTCCTGTAACGTAAAGTCCGCCGTCCATGCAGTAGTTCGCCATCACACCAGGAAGGTCCAGGAGATCGAATTTGAATACTAGAGTGCCATTGAAATTTTCCTCATCTACCATTTTCCAGCGGCAGTCGACGAAAGAATCACTTCCAGCTGGTTGAAAAGTCGGAGTGCTGATGTTCCCACTTGGAAGAGGTAGGAAACCTCCACAAACTGAAAATAAACAAAAGAGATAGAGAGAAAAAACTATGGTTAGTGTCTTCTATTGAACTTGTAAATAATAATGTTTACACGTTGATATACAAATACAAATACAAAAGTGACGACCAGCAACAGGCTCTGGGCCCAGCTAGACTGGTCCTAGTCAATTTACAATCCCCAGTGAAGATCAATGGGCCCTCTTAAAACTATCTACTCCTTTGCTCATTACCACCTCTTCCGGTAAACTGTTCCAAGGTTCCACTACCCTGCTAAAATAATAATTTTTCCTAACATCCATGTTAGCCTGAGAATTAAATAGCTTAAAAACAATGACCCCCTTGTCCTGTTTTCAGTGCTAAACTTCAGCCCCGTAACATCTTTCATTTTAATAAATTTAAACAACTGAATCATGTCCCCTCGGTCTCTTCTTTGCTCAAGACTGTACTGCTCAATAAGATAGTCGGTACTAGTAGCCTCTGTAAGACCTCAATAAGGTGTCTACTAGAACCCCTTGAAAAAGACGGGCCGACTTATCCGGCATTTTATTTCCAAGGCAGCTTTGGATCCAACCTTGTTTCCATTACTTATAAACACGCAAAAAAATTCGCTGGTTGTTATGCCGTAAAACCATTGATTAAAGTTGAGTTAAATGTCACTTAAGATAAACCTAAAAAAGATAACTTTATTCAAAAATTCAACAAAAGTTTTTCGGGAAATATTTACTGTAATGGACCCAAATTCCACACAGTATTGTTTTTTAATTTGTATTAATTAAATGTTCTTCAGTTACAGAATAAAATAATCAAATACCAATCAGGCAACGCATCTAAAGCTTAGACACCAGTTTTCTGCAACTAGACTTTTAAACAAATATTATCCCCCCCCCCCCCGACAATTTTAGAACCAAGATGTCGGATGAGTGAGTCAGCTCCCCTTTTATAGTGGCCTTAGTGTCTGCTATATCGGACATGAAATTTTAACAGCTGCTAATCATGTAAGAATTAATTAAATTACTTGATTTTTTTTTGTAGGGTTGACTCTTTACATTCTCTTTTTTATTATCTATGCAAGAATGTTTCGTTTTGGGATCAATAACATAGGGATTGGGAAATTAGGATCGCACGCTTTTCTAAAAATGGATTCACGTCGCAAAAGTGAGGTGGTTCCTCCACCTCCCCCCCCCCTGATTTTTAAGAAAATATATTTTCTTTTATTCATCATTTTAAATGCTTATACAGTAAAACCTGTAAAGTTGACCACCCTTGTAAGTTGACCACCTGTCTATGTTGACCGCTTTTGTCAGGAACGGAATTAGTCCTATCTCATATAATGAAGGAAAACCTCTGTAACTTGACCACCTCTCTATCTTGACCACCTGTCTATCTTGACCACTAATGTACGTCCAAATATGGTTTGGAGTATTGTAAAAAACCCTTTGTAAGTTGACCACTTGGTTTATTTTCTTAAACTTTTTTCAGCAAATTATTTTATTTTATTATCTATTTATTTATTTATTATTATTATTATTTTCTTTTTGATAGCTTTCTAAGAATGTTTTTAATGCTTTGATGACGGACTAACATTTTACCAACTCAACTGCAGCATAAAGCTTATACTGCTCTATATTCTCCAAATTTGTTTTTCATTTGTTGTTCTATTTGAGATAGCTTGTTGTACTCTGTTCAATGAAAATAGGTGTCAGTAGAAAAGTTCAAAGTCTTTTCTTTCAGTTGCAATATGTTATGCCAACACAGGAATTGTGCTACAAAGAGCAGGCCCGTATCTATACATTTTGGGCCCCCCTAAAATATGTAGAGGCCCTCCCTAGTGGCCAGCAGTGTCTATTTGTAAAGTAAATAAGTCTTAGTGCTATTTTTTTCTATTTTTTCTTCAATTTCTAGGGCCGTTAGCCCCTTTAAGGACACGGGACCCTCGCACTGCGGAAACGCAGATCTGGGCCTGCTAATAAGTAAAGTTACATATTTCTGGTGCAAGGGATTAAGAGATAGGAAATTTTAATTGTGCTTTTATGAACTGGGAGAGTCGAGCTTGTTGCTCTTTGTGCTATAAGTTTCACATAAAAAGGCTTCAAAAAGAAAGTTAGTTGAACTTGAGATTAATAAAAAGTATGAAATATTAAAATTGCTTTAAAATGGAGAAAGCCAGAGAAAATTAGCTAGCACATATGGAATTTCTAAAACTACAGTGTCTATTATAGTAAAAAACAAGGAAAAAGTAAAAAAATTATTTAGGTAGTATTTTTAATAATTGTTTCACTTTCAATGATGTTAAACAATGAAAGTGAGTTGAACAGAAAGAGTAAGGGTGAATTACTCAAAAAAATGAATACATGGTGCAAGAAATGACAAAAAAAAATTATTACCACCCTTTATAAGTTGACCACCTGTCTAAGTTGACCGCCAAAGTTCTGCACCGCGAGTGGTCAACATACACAGGTTTCACTGTATTACGCTTTATTACAGTTTGGAGAAAAATTTTCAATGAAGTTTGTGTAATGTTTCACGGTTCTTTTTAGCTAAAACATTTAATTTAAAATGTATTGCACAAAACATAACTCTTTTAATTTTCACCTACAATCTTGGAATTTTGTAGAAAAACTACTCTTTCTCATAGTACTCTGCCTGTCAAATAAGAAGAAATGTTTAACTATTTCATAATTTTGACGATACGATAGAGGTTAAGCTTAATATACAGGTAGTTATCAAAATAATGGAAACACTCTGTGACAAGTGTGTTGGAATCGCTACTCAGCCATAAATGTTCTGTTGATAAAGGTGCCGTCTGACTTTAATCACTCACACTGGTGAATCCAGATGGTGATTGAGTTCTCTGGTCATCTTTGCTGATATTGTTTGCTTTTTAGACAATACAATCCTCTTCAATACCGTCGGTTTCTACCGTAAGCTTCTCTTTCCGTCTACTATTTTGCTTTGCCGAGCTTGTCTTACCGCGCTGCGTGTATGCTGTCATGACTTTAGATACTGTACCTCTAGAAACACCAAAAAGTTGAGATGTTTCAGTTACACTTGCTTCAGCTAGACGCGCTCCAACAATTTGGCCTCTTTTAAAATTTGAGAGGTCCGATATTTCACTCGCTTGAAAAAAATCCAAGACGTTCAGAACTTCAGTTAATCCACCATGTACTACCAGAATATGTACATTGCTATTTATAAAATAAAACCATATTTCTAGTTTTATTCTTTATTACGTACGAAGCACATTTAAAAATGTCACTTTTATTCACAAGTGTTTCCATTATTTTGATAACTACCTGTAATTACATCATTATCTCTGTCAACTTACTATTTAAAGTAAATTGAAATAGGATAAAAAATAAAAATACTTATCGAGATGTGAGGAAGTGAAAAGCAAAGGGATGTAAGGGGACATTTTCAAGTTTTGAGTAAAACGCTTTTAAAGTTGCATGGCTCGGTAGCATTCATTGAAATTGTTTTTTAAATCATGTTGTATAGCAGCACTTATCTGGGCTAAAAGTACTATCTCTTGCCCCACACACACACGCGCGCGCGCACATAAGTCCGAGCAATAGGAAACATCCGAAGAATATTATTAATTGGTTCCGTCTCTTTGAAACTGTGTTGATCGAGACGACAATAAAAGGAATTCAAAGGACGGATACAAGGGAGGCGCCCCTCCCTTGAGAGACGCTGGATCGGCAATTTTTCCAAATTGAAGTCCTGATACGAAAGTGTACGCCATCTTCGATGACGTCAAGGAATGGAAAGGGGTTCGAATCTCCCTCCCGGAAACTTTTCGAAATTCAAGTTTCCGTAGGTAACCAAAGGTAGGCATTCATTGAAATTATTTTCTAAATCATGTTGTATAGCAGCACTTAGCTGGGCTATTAGTACTATCTCTTGCCCCAAGACAGAGAAGAGGTTCACCTACCATTTGTAATGGTTTTTTCCAAATTTTTAATTTTGGCACTTACATCCCTTTGCTTCTCACTGCCTCATGTGTCTTTGACCCTTGATCATGTAACTTTGAACGAGTTCTTACCTGCTGGTTCATCAGTCGTGTACGTGAACGAGAATCCTTCTCCGGCGTTAAAGCCGTTATGGAAGAGGGCCACGTTCAGGTTGCCAGAAGATGAATCAATCTCGTCCGGTATGGTACTTCCGCACAACTTAGGGATGTTCTCTCGAGATCTTCTCCAAAAAGTTACGTTATATATCTTTAAAACAATATCATATTTCAGAAAGTGCTTACGACATTAAAAAAAAATATGTTATGCACTGGTGGACAATTGCTAAGGACGGATGGCAATGGCTGTGTTAGCAACCACAAAATGGACGTCAAGGAAATACGGAAATTAGCATACGTGAGGAATACAGGAAGACGTGCTGTGTGTATGCAAATTTTGAACTCGCGATATTATTTGTCTTGTGATCGTGCTGATAAGCGAGATAAAGTATCTGAGGACCGTTGTTGTTCAAAGGTAGAGTTTGTTGGGAAAGAATCAATTGACAAACTTGCAATTTTCAGTATCTTTTCCTGACATCACTTAGATGATTTTACGGGTTACCGTATTCTTGGCAAGATTGAAGAAGGACAAAAAATAACCAATATATCTAGGGAGTTCCACGTCAGCCACAGTGTCATTTCGAGGCATTGGAAATCATTTCAAACAAATGGAATGCGTAGTAAATATCTCAAGGGAAGTAGTGTACGCAGTACGACGCCTGAAGAAAATAGGTACGTTGTGCTGGTAACAAAAAGGAGTTAGCGCGGTACATCTACTGAGGAAACAAAGCAGTTTCTTGGGGCTACTGGCAAGCGAATACCCCGAAAAATAGTAGGCAAACGTTTGCATGTAGTAAGACTATTAGTCTGCCGGCCTGTTGTGTCGTCCCATTGTCTACAAGTCAGCGTTCCGTCCGTTTGCAATGGCGTCATCAGCATTGCATTCGAAGGAAAAGTCTGAACATTGAGTACTATTCTCAGATCAGATGAATGAAGGTTCAGTCTGTCTTCTGATTGTGCACTACAACTGATCTGGCGTGAGAGTGGAACTGCAGACAGTTTGGTAAACATAAAATAAAAGGACCAATATCTTGAAAATGGCGTGGACTGAGATCGTGATCATCAATTGCCGTACGTCACTCGTGTGCGTCCAAAAGGGACTATAACCGCCTAAAGTACATTAATGTTGCTCTGCTGATTCATGTTCACATGCTCCATGGTGCAGTGGGTGATAAATTTGTTTTTGTGGATGACAGCGCTGCATGTCATCGAACAGTTCATGTCCAGGAGTGTCTAGAATGCGAAGATATTCAACTCATTGGATGGTCAGCACATTCTGCAGATCTAAATATCATAGAAAATGTTTTGGATGCTTTGAGAAGGAGTCTTGCTGCTTGACAGTGCCACTTTTTCTAGTTGGGGCAATTTTTCTTGAAGGTTCCCGAGACATAACTGGCTTTAACAGGGGAGATTTCCCAATTCTTCAGAAAGTTTGAAGGTTTATTTCAGAAAGGTTACTGACTTTTAGCGGTAAACGTTTCTGGTTTTTCCAAGATATGTTACCGGCAAAAGTTAGGCACGTCATCTGTCTATTATTTCTTAAAAACGTATCCGAATCGCTTTTACAGTATAGAAACAGTAAGGGCACCTTTTAATAAGGAAAATGCAACAATCCAACTTAATGGAATAATTTGGGCTTACGTTCGTTTACATTGCAACCTGCACTGGAGTATTATCACCTTTGAGCTAACAAACTTTACGCTTTTGACATAGGAGTAGGTTAAAAATTCTGCCAGCAGGGATCCGCTTTTTTTCCTTCTTGCGGAGTTTTCTTACCACCGGTTTGAAAATACCTCCAATGATCTGGCTTGAAACTGGACTCTAAAGGTGTGTTTTAACACGTTATTGTCGAAACTTACCTGTCAGAGAAATGCTATAAGTAAAAATAAATTCCAAATAGGAATTGAAATCTTATTCAATCCTAGGAAGAGCCGTTAAAGAGTAGAGCTTTACGCTTTGAGAAACGAAGGTAGAAGGATAAGAACTCTGCATTCTTGAAGTAACGATCCCAAGTCAAGTACACTGTAAAACAAATGCGAAACGTTACTGAATATTTCCGTGTAACGTTTCGGGAGTTTAATGGTTTTCATCACCTTTCTAGAAAAATCAAGTATCATTGTCAAAGCGCTTCCTGAATCGCGACAAAATGCAAGAATGCAGACTTCACACTGGTGTGAAAAATACTTTTAGCTCCCAGTTTAAGGATTAACTGAGAGTATTTATTAAGTGTATCGGCTTCAGTTCTGGTCCTGTCTAGATTGATTAAGCGCCCAAAGGGAGCGAATAAGTCTCTTAGACTACGTAGTTTTACAAGAATTACAGGTGAGTAAAATTTTTTATGCTTACTTGCAATTCTAGCTTAGTTTCGGGCATGTTTGCCTTACTGCTTATAGAACTTCCGTAATAAATCATCAAGGGGGCCAAGCTATTTTTTATACCTACCTAAGTTTACTATAATGTCCCAGAAACACAACTGGCTTTAAACGGGAATATTTCTGAATTTTTCATTAGGCTTCCGGGATATTTTTAGGTACGTTACTGAATTTTTGCGGAAAACGTTCCTGTTCGGTATTTGCAAGATATGTTACTAGCAGAAATTGGGCACATCAGCTGCCTGTTATTTTCCAGGAACGTTTCTGAATCGTTTTTACAGTGTAATCGCATGCACGGTTCAATATCAGAAAAACCTGCTTTTCAGAGTTTCCAGCATGGGGTGTCAAACATGCATTGTAGAAAACCACGTGACTTGAAATCTTTGCCTCAACTCTGGGAATAGGAAGTTTATATTGTAGTGGTACATATTCTTAGCAAAATAGTTTTCAACAAAAAGTGAAATACTCAATTAATAAAGTGCTCCGCATTCATTCGTTACTACCTTTAATTCGTTGCTCACCGTCCGTCAAAATGTTTGATACATGATGAAAAATGATTCATGCACGATGATTTTTAAGTTTACGTTTTAAGTATATACGACTAATATAGTTTCACTCACTTTGAGGTAACTGATACACGTTCCAGTAGATTCGTCTCTTGGTAGGTTGAAAGCATTGAAGTTTATTTTTATTCTTCTTCCTTCAGGGGCTTCAAGCCTCCAAAAGCAGTCTCTGGAGCCACTGAGAGCATTGGGATAGTTGGGTGAAGTAATGACACCCGTTGGACCCTCCACCATGCCTCCGCATCCTGTTGGAAGGAAACACTAGACTAAAAGTTCTTTACTTAGCTATCAATGTACAAATACCGGTATAGCCTTTGGAAAAAGAAAACATTGATTAAAGTTTTACTTACCATCGTCAAAATTTCCGTCCATTATCATTGAGAAGCCCTTTGCTGTATACGCAGAGTTTGATTTGAACTTGACATAAGCTTGCGGGCCTGGGATGCTGAATATAAGAGAGCGGTTGCCTCGGCTGCCGCACAGAGTTGCAATTACTTCACCTAGAAAATATGAAATATTTATGTTTAATCAATTCATGAGTTCAAAAGGTCTGTTTTTAAAGAATGGTGACTACACTTCACGCACTTTAAAACCTTAAAAAAAAGGAGATTTTAAAGGAAAGATTTTCAAATTCCTGAAAAAAAAAACTTTTTTCCTTTTCTTATTCCTACCTAAGAACTTATATGTTATGGGCATCACGAAATTTTCTTCTGTGTATCTATCTTATGAATTCTTTTATTTAACGTGTTATCGCTGCTACAAAGTTATAATATTTATCTTCCAATGAATAGCATTCCACTGAAATGATTATTTTTCTAGTTTCGTTTGAATGTGTCAAATCAAAAAATAAAATAATAAAATCGATCACAAAACCGAATGTTGAATTTGTAAGAAAAAAGAAACCGAAACTGCATCATTTCTTATGTTCGGTAGATTCATTTTAAACATTAAGGTTCGAAGGTAATAAACATTTCTGAAAAATATATCAGCATTAAACGTCTAGCTATTTAAAACAATATATTGCTTGGTTCTAGGTTTCTTCTATAGTTAGGGCACACCTATCCTGGCAACAACGTAATACTGACATTGGTATCTGCATAACCTTCCCAATACTGCCATAGGTTCGCCCCAACAGTAGTTGTTGTGTTTACTAAGCAAAAGCGACTGCTTTCACCTCATGTAGAATATTGTACTTTGCCTCTTAGAGCAAATTATCGACAGGAGTTAACTGTCTACCCAAAAAGAGCAAAAAAAAAAGGGAAGATTACAGCACCTTGAGCATCAGTATCTCTGATTTCTATGTAGTCCGTGTCATGACAGTCTGTAGTCGGGGGCGTGTCCAAATCGGTGATGTTCAGAACAATGTGGTATCCCATTCGCATTCGCAAGAACCATTCACATTCGACGCTGCTGCCGTAGTTTTCGGGATAATTAGGGCTGGTCAGAACGTCGTAATAAGAATTTATTGTTCCTCCACACTGAGCTAAAAGAAGACAATATGTATAAATCTTAAGTGTAGATAAATATAATATAATAAAAAATTAAAAGTAGTCCGTGTCAGTAAAGAACACAAATATAAGGGGCATTCATTCAAATGAAACTCCGTCACTAGTGTAAAGAGACGGTAACGATTTTGTTAAATCAAAAATAGTTGCCAAGACTGTTGGCGCATTTATCCCTTTGCGACATTATTCGGTTGATTCCACCTTTGACGATGCTGTTACTGGATTCAGGTCTGGATGCGACAGCAGCCAGGCCTGAATCCAGTAGCACACTTCGTCGTCCGTTGTGAATCGATGTCCGCGAATAGCTTGTTTCAGAGGTTCAAAAACATCTGATTACTGAAACATCTGACCCATGAAAGTCACATGGTGAAAGGTCCACACTGTAGCGTGGATTAACAGAAATTTCCACCTAAACCGCTGAAATGTCATCTTCACCGCATTGGTAATGAGTGGGCGCCTTTGGACAGCATGCCTGGACATTTCGACTTAATGGCCCGTCTAAGGATCTGTAAAGTGACTTGATAGTATTGGGCATTGGTGGTTACTCCCCGTTCCAGGAGCTCGACAAGCAGTGGGCCCTTGTGGTCACAAATAAGGACATGCTCTGAAGTGGACGATAAATTGAGTGACTAACTTCTCTTTGGTGTGAAACCACATTGTCGCTGTGCAAAATTAAAACGTTGCGCATGCGTCAGTCTCTCTACCAAAACGATTGTATCTCCATACACACAGTTACGTGAACCCTCTAACGTCTAATGTGAAGTTAAACAAACTGACCGGGTTTCATTTGAATGTGCCTTATATATTAAAAATCAAAGAAGTATTCATCTGTAAGCAACATACAGCTTATTACCAAAACTTTTAGCTTTATTTTACGAGTTATTTCGCCTCATATTTGCGAACTTCCTTACAAAATAATTTTAGATACCAGTGTAAAACTAACCTCAGCTTTAATGGTAGGGAACCTGCGTCCAGCTTGGTCATGATTATTTCTGATTGATGACTTCAAAACAAGGGCTAAACTGCAGCCTCTGTATGCCATAACAAGACTTTCTACATGAAAAGCAGGCCATAGTGGCTTGATTGGTAAGGCGTTGGACTCGTAACTGAAGAGTCTAGGGCCCGAGGCCAACCATTCGAAGATCATCTACGTTCATTAAGAGTTAAATGTGTTCGGGATCACAAATTCCTCCAAGTTCTCATTTCAAATCAATACCTCAGGGAGTACTGGATCAGAGTTTGCTCGATGTCTGTAGCAAAAAACAGAGCTCTCCTGAATGTGTTTTCCGTTCGGTTAAACCCCACGTAGTGGTAGGTACGGATGACCCAGGAGAGTTGGTACATTTTCAAAGAAGTATTATTCAAAAGCGTTAAAGCCTAGTCATAAAATTATTCAGTAGTATTTTTCTTTAAACATTCATATATCTGTTAAAAAATGGCTTTAAAATTAAAAAAGAAAGAAACTGGTTGTTGCATTGCAACAATTTACAAATTTTAATTTGAATACTTTTTGAAATCTAAGCTCTAATCATACCAAATAAACGAAAGTAAAGAGACAGCACTTCCAAAAAACAATTTGCAAAAGTAAGCACACGTACAATTTTTTAACGACCTTTTCGCATGTTATAATGAGTTCTAAATCTCTATAACGTTTGTCTACATAAGGCATTTAATATTAACAGTTGCGAACTTACCGATTCTTACGGTGCCTTTGAATCCTGCTTCAGGTTCGCCAGCATTAGTTACGTAATGCACTAATAAAGCACTTCCAGTAGTCATTGCGCTAGATGGTTGATTATGACCACAATATCTGTGCAGCACTGCAGCCATTTCTGTGCCGCCATCAAATAATTCCAAATATTCATCTTGACAACTTTGTGGAGAGAAAAAGTATTCGTTAAAAAATGTAACTAACACTAAGCAACAGAGTGAGTGTATCAAGTTACTGTCTGACGACTAAGGAGATGGAAAGGTAATCATCCGCTTTATAGGCAGAAGTGGAAGCATGTATTGGTTTACGGGGCAAGTAGTTTGTTCGTTAGAGAAGTAGTTGTTTTTAGCAGTAGCTGTGTTCCTAATGAATTATTTAGATGCAGTTTTGTAAAAATGAAAATTTTTTCATCGCAATATATATTTTTAAATCTAAACTATATTACATATATATTCACACCACAAAAATTAACTTATGTATTTTTTACATAATTTGAGCTTACCACTTTGCTTTTACAAAACCGAAACGAAACCTAACGAAATTTAAATATTTTATTTTATTTTTGTTATTTAACTAGAAACTATTTTTGTTTCCTTTTAGTTTAAACTTTGAGAATGCAATAAATTAATAGTGACACTATGAAACGCGTGCATCAAAGTTCCACCGTTATTTTCCAGTCTCCCCTCCTAGGTTTATTTAGATGGAATCGTCCTAACTTGGTCACTTGCCAGATTCCATGTCTTCCTTAGGCAGACTGTATTCAGAGCCACACTCTCTTTTTTTTTCTGCAGAAATAGCTGTTTCTTGCACACATTTCAAACTATTTCAAATAACTATAATACACTTAGAACCATGTGCCTTTAATAGATGCTCTGAGTAGATTATGAGTGCGTATTGTTATACATTTTTTAAATCATGAGCTCTTAGTAATTTCAACAAGTAGATTTCCTTACGACACAAAGTATATTAAAACTGGGATTTAATTTTCTCGTGTTTTTAATTGAGGAAAAAAAATGCAAATGACACATTTGACACAGTTTACTGTTCTAAACGTATTAAAGTATATCCATTTGCCATGTTTTATCGATGCAACAATTTTCAGCTACATTAAGCAGTAAAAAATAATAATAAATACAAATTTGTCAATCTGCACAGTTTTAATGTAGACTTTTTAATATGCTGAACAAGGAACCACACACATAGTGAAATAATGAAAAACGTTTGAATAAATAATAATTGAAACAGCATTTCCAGACAATTCGCTTTTGCTCTCGTCCGCCCGTTATCGAGATGTAAAGTCTTAAATTCCGCCGAAATTCCAAGAAAAGCACCAAATTTAAAGTCTTGGCGATAAATTCATTACTCAAGGGGTCTAAGGACCATTAACCTTCAAAATTTTCAATTTTCTGGAAAAAATATATATTATGCATAACTTAATTCTGAACAATTTGATACCTTATTTGTTACCATACGTAAAAAACTTTTCAAGTTATCGTGAAAATGCGTAAACTTTCCCCATATAGATTTATGTTTACAGCAGTTGTTTAAGTCTCTTTTTTTCAAGTGCCGGTTTCTCGTTTTGCGCGCATGATATCTTAGAAAGTTTCTAATATATTTCCGTAAAACTTTTCATGCATGTTTGTCTGGTTTATTTTTATGATCTGAACCTAAATTTTAACTAAAAATAAAAGAGAGAATAAAGATCATAAAACTAAACCAGACAAGCATGCATAAAAAGTTTTACGGAAATATATAAGAAACTTTCTGAGATATCCTGCGCGCAAAACGAGAAACCTAAGAAAACGCAACCTGAGAAAAAGAGGCTTAAACAGATGCTGTTAACATAAATCTCTAAGGGGAAAGTATACGCATTTTTTCGATAACTTGAAAAGTTTTTTGCCGTATAGTAATAAATAAGGTACCAAATTGTTTAGAATTAAATTAGCCATAACAAATATTTTTTCCAGAAAATCGAACATTTTGAACGTTAAGGGTCCGTAGACCCCTCAAATTCACCGTCTGCATCTCTACAAATCTCACTAAAACTCGCTGAATTTGGCGACTTTTCTTAAAATTTCGGTAACCTTTAAATACTTAAGACCTCATATTTCAATAAAGAGGACAAGGGTGGCAAGTAGTTTATGCGTCCATAAACATGTTTTACAATGCACTTTCAATGGCTACCTATTTTTTTTCCATTATTACACTATCGTGTGGTTTCCGGATGAGAACTTTTCTTTTGCTAGTCACTATTCGACTTCAAATAGTGTTTATTCTCCTTCAATAAAGTGAATTTACACTGCAATGTATTTTAAAAGCGTTATTTCGAAACCAAACATTACACAACACATCCAGCGTCAATACGATGTAACGTACTAAAGACTGTTTCTAGAATTTGTAAAAAATAAAAACAAAGGAATGTAGTCATTAAGAAAAACACGGGCAACTGCTGACTACCATTTTAAGGAGGGAAGGGGGGGGGGGTCATGATGAAGAATAAACCCTTCCTCCCCTGAACGAACTTACCCTTTTGGTACTGAAAATATCTGAAACTGCTTGAGAGTCAATTAAAAACACCAATTCGTCCAGGAATAAGGCACTTAGTAGAGCATAAACGTTACTAACGTTACTAATCAATTTCTTAACCAATCAAAAGAAGCAATATTTCAAATATGTACTTCAAAAAAACTAATTAATTGAAAAATTACTGAAATCGATTCATTTTATTCATCAAGTGCTTGAACACAATGTGAACTGATTGATTTTCGACGGTTTAGGGATGTGTGTGTGTGGGGGTGGGGGGACTTCCTTGTATCCGCCACTGAGAAAAAAATGAAGTCTCTTTATCTAGTAGAGGAATCCTGACGATACAATCTACTATTATTAAGCAGATAAACAAAATGCAACAAAAATCAAAACAAAGAATGCATGCTTCAGAGATCACTTACTTTGGCGCCAAGTGAAATTCGTTTTCAAAATCCATCCTCATCCTCGTTCCCGAAGGAGATACTATTACCCACTCACATTCGAGATCATGTGAAGGGGGTGAGGGGTAGTTAGGGGACGAGATTTCCACGTACGGTCTATCGTGTGTGAGGTAGATTCGTCCACCGCAGCCGAGAGACATTTCCGTGTAACGAAGGGTAAATACCTGTAAACGAAGTGTGAAGGAAGAGTAAATTACAGTCATTAGATTATTTTCAAGGAAAATGATGTAAAAAGGAAAGACGCAAAAAACAGTCGTACTACCAGAAAATCTCTAGGAAATTGGATTTCCAGTAAGTTTTCTAGTACCGCTTCTACTTAACTAAAGCTGTTATTAAAGTAAGAAATAACAACGTCAAAAAGCACAAATTCAAGATTACTGCAGACACGTGTTTCGGCGTTACCAGGAACGCCCTTTTCAATGCAAAAGAAATGAGCTTATGGATGAAAAGACATCCGACAAAAGCCAAGAGCCAGATAAGCAAACAGCTTAAAAAATTAAAAATAGGGATTAACAAAGCAGTTTACTTTTCTTACTTTACTTTTCAGCACAAAGGTATTTATTGCTCCTAAAGCTGTTGTTGTTATTTAAGAAGAATCTGTAACGTTAGTAGGAAAGTTTCTGGAGTCCCCGATTCCTGGAGATTTTCTAGTTGCTTTTGCTGTTTGTTTTACAGTGTAGAATAACAGAAGTCGCAACTAACTTCCTCTGCACCCCCCCCCCCCCCAAAGAGACACAAACGATGTTACATTTTATATAAACTGCCGTATTAGGATTGATATTTATATAAAAACCAAAGGCTGGGGGGGGGGGGGACTGAAGAAGGAAAAAGTTTTTCACCTCTGTCTGCTAAGTGGAATCTACAATTTTCACCAACTACTCTAAGAATGTACTTCCCAATGTGACAGATTCGACAACACCAGTTTACGTTGCGAGCACACACACACACACAAAGTGACTTTGAATATTGTTGAATCTTCCCCGCAGATTTGTTTTCGATGAAACTTTTTTCATTCTGGAAAATCTTTAGAGCAGGAATTAGTAAATGGAGGGAGCAAGTCCAATCACTGGCTCAGCAAAAGCAGAGGCTAAGACTCCAAGTCACGTGACTCAACAACGACGAATGGTTGACCCGTTTTGCGTGAAACTAGCGAAATAAACCGGATGGTATGAAATCATACACTTATCATTCTTTGGAAAAAAAATTGATTGGTAAAAATGTCTTCACCTTCTTATATTCACAATTTTCCTTTAAGCTTCATTTTGACTGTAATTGGCCATAACAGGCCCTGATGACCGATGTGCGGCCCAATATGCTGCATTTTCACATTCTAACCCTTCTTTTGCAAAAACCCTCCAGAAAAAAAACAATAATTATGCGTATGTTCATAAATAATCTCAATGTGCATTCAATGTGCTCTGAGTTCATTTTCCAAGTTTTAGTTCGTCTTTGTCTTTGGTTCACAAGACATTTAATCTTTTTTTTTTCTCAAGAAGCTCAGTAAATGCCACCTTATAACAAATATACCAAAACTAATACTCGAAAAATTGCTTTCTCCGTTTTTATCACGCACTTCAAGTGTCATAGATTATTTCAAAAACCAACTTTTAATTAAGATGAATCAAAAGATAATTACAGGTGGTCTCAATGTGCCTTGAACAAACGCCACCTGAACGTAGAGCTCGTTGGAGCTTGTCTCGAGAGCCGTCGGTGGACGGTTTCTCCCGCAGTATTTACCATTGCCCAGGGAAGGAGAGAGGGCTGAACCACCATTTCTTAGCTAGAAGAAAAGAAAAAACAGTATTTCAGAACTGAATCCATATAAATATTATATATATATATATATATATATATACCTCGATACCTAGTTAAAATTTGTCACTCACTAAGACCTTCCGTTGCCACTTCAATTCAACGACTAATCAAATTACTTTTGTTAGACACAAACTATTACGAGTATCTCGTAACAGATTTTTTTTACCTACAGTGGCTCCCAAAAGTGTTCGTACACTGAAATTTTTTAGTAAAACCAAAATAACGCAAAATTGAATTCGAATATGAAGTCCAATTTTTTTCTTTCACACTATTGCTATGTCATTCTAAATTAAACCCTGTATTCTTTTAAAAATATTGATGGATCTTCTTTTTGAAATGGGTCAAAAAACGAAGAGACAGAGAAATCATATGTCACAAAAGTCATCGTACACTCAAATATTTTAGAATAAATTCATGATTAAAATTATCATATGTCGTTTTTTTTATTATTTTTGCATTGTGTTGACTCTTAAAAGTCATTTGGCTTTCATTTTTTGTTTATTTATTCCTTAATACTGTGCTTATTACTTTAAAATGGCTGGTATTCGTAAAAAACCACAAACACCATTCGAAATTTGAATTTTTTCCTCACAGTAGCGATAAATTGGTTTGAAATGTCTCTAAATTAGTTAATTTATTCCATTCTATATTAAAGTACTTGATAAAATGCTTTAAAGAAAAGAATCGGACCGAAAACAAGATAAGAAAAGGGCAACCGGCAAAATTGACAAAGCGCGATCGGAGATTTAACAGAAAAAAAAATACGAAAAAGACACATTTGAGTGCTGTAAAAGTTTCTGCAATGTTAAATAAAAATTTTTACATTTAATTTTCACGTAAAATTGTTCGCCAAGTTCTCAGATTAGCTGGATTAAATGGGACCTCTTCCCACAGAAATTTTCTTGGCCATGCGAAAAACAGAAAGCTTACGTTTTTCGTCGCAAAATCAATGATAAATAAGCTCAAAACGTTTTGAAATTACGTCTTAGTTACAGATAAAAATGAATTCAACATTTTTGGTCAAATTTTTGACTAATTGTAAATAGAAGAAAAAAAAATAAGAACTTAATCTTAAGAACTTAGTTGAACCAGTTAATCACGACGGTGAAGGTGTTCTTGTGTGAGGGTGCATATCAGCACCTGGACTTGATAGTTTGGAATTTTTTGCAGAAATAATGAATCATGCTGTTCATTTAATTATTTTAAAAACCAATTTTAAACTATTAGCCAAAAATTTGGTTATCGGAAACAACTTTGTTTTTTATCAAGACAACGATAAGAAGCACACGGTTTTCAACGTTTGCGTCTAGTACCTCAAAATTGTCCTAAATTTTAGAAAATACCCCTTCAATCTCCAGATTTGAACTTACTGTAACATATTTAGAGATATCTGGAAGCTAGATTACGAAAATACGGCTTTGAAACGAAAATAGAGCTAGTAACAATGACTCGAAGTGTGGTTGAACACTTACTCAGAAATTACGCAAAAAAAGAAAGAAAAAAAAATGAAATCTATTCCCAAACGTTAAAAAGGTATTATTGATACTGCATGATATTCTGCTAAATAATAATTTAATGAAAAGTTAGATTGTTCAATAATATATAGACTTTTTTAAAAGTGTACGAAGACTTTTGTGAAATAAAATTTCCGGCACTTTTCGGTTTTAGATTTTTAAAAAATTAAGTTTTAATATTTTTTTAAAAAGTTATGTCGTTTTGTTCAAAATTGATCATAGATCTTATAATTAAATACCTATTCCGAAATATTAATTCTAACTAATGGATAGGGCACTATTTCATTGAAAGTCGTAGGTGTACGCACACTTTTGGGAGCCACTGTATATCTCCATTTTCGGAGCCAAAACTTTTCGAACTTTGTGGGGAGATTTCGACATTTTTGAAATTGGAGCGGTAGTCAAATTTTTGGCGAGAATATTCGTACTTTGATCTTGGTAACAATCACTGACTAAGATTTTCCGTTGGCACTTCAACCACTAACCGAATTACTTTTGATAGACACAAACTATAACGAGTATCTCGTAACAGATATTTTTAAAACTATGTCTATTTTCGGAGCTGAAACTTTTTGACATTTTGGAAATTGTAGAGGAAGTCAAATTTTTGGCGAGAATACTTTGATCTTGGAAACCCTGTTGCTTAATAGTAACCCTATGCTTTAAGATTTCAATTTTTTTTTTTTTGAGTATGTAAAGGATTTCTCGTGCAGGCATTGAAACCAGTGGCAGACTGCTACCCTAAAAGATCTGGAGGCTGCAGGCGGTCCAAGAGAAGGTCTGGAATCGCAGATAATTCTGAGCCGAGTCTCATCTTTATTCGACATAAATTACCAGAGAGGGGTAATCAAATTTTTAAAAAGAAGCATTCTTTTACAATTTCAGTTGGGAAAACTTACGCTCACATTTAAGACATTGGTATCAAGCAGACGATTTTTTCCTACTTTAAGTTCTTCATCGCTGTTAAATTTTTTCCCCGTCAAAAAGTCTAAGATTTGTAAAGAGTAAGAAATATGAAGGGGATAAGTCCGGGCTATACGATGGATGGTCGAATATTTCCCAATTGAATTGCTGCAGAAGTTGCTGTGTTATCCCCGCTGCATAAGGCCTGGCATTGTCATGGAGGAGAATGACGCCATCAGACAATAGACAAGGCCGAACCTTTCTTGCGTTGAGAAATTTTATCACAGCCATCACTTCACAACTGGCGGCGTTCTCAATTTTTGTAAACATTATGAACGGCCACAGAAACAACACAGGCAATGCTAGCGTCACGGAACTTGCAACAGAGAAGGCAGACAAGCCACTGAAGCGGTCTGGCCTTGACCGGCGGCTATTCGCGTCGTCAGAGCCTCACGCGGCGGAAACGGGTACTACTTTCCGGATGGCCTTAATATATTTTTAAAAATAGCAATTCCTGTATGCATGAATTAAAAAATTGTTCTCACTATGAAATACAGTGAGATCCCTTTAAAACAAACTTCAGAAACCGCAAATTTAGTTCGCTGTAACGAAAATGTCATTGTCCTCCCTCGCCTAGAGAAATCTCGCATGCGATTCATTCATAGTGACAGCCGTATGCCAGTTTGGCGAGATAGGGTGTGAACCTGTAATAGAATTCAAACACTGTAATGGAAATTAAATCGAGATTGAAAATTTATTTCGTTGAAACAGGTATTTCGCTGTATTGATATTTTTACTTCCTTTTACAAAAAAGGAAGTATTGTATTCGCGAAAAAACTTTCACTCAAAAATTGACCTTAATTTCCATTTTACTCACTTTCTAAGTGCCTAAGAACGTATAGACACGCGAAATATCCACAATGATGATTCCCGAGTAAATTACAACAAATTTTCTCGTGCGTATGTATGTCGCATAACTCCAGAACAGTAAGTCCTAGAAAGTTGAAATTTGGTACGTTGGTACGTAGACTCCTAGTGGGGTCTAGTTCCTCCCCTTTTGGTTGCATTCGAGTGTTTCTAAAGGGGTCTTTTGTCCCCTTTGTTGGGGAAATCATTGTTAATTTCGATGTAAACTCAAGTTGTGTTATAATTTGTCGGACACTTGGCGATATATCGCCAGTCTTTTGGTCGCCAATTTTTGTCACCAACTTGGCGACAAATTTGGCGATTTTTTTAAAATTTGGTTTCAATTTGGCCACTGTTGGTGATATTTAGAGAGTAAACTATTGAATCACACTAAAATTGCCAGTAATGGGGAAATGACATTAATTTGGAGTAAAAGGAAGTCATGTGATGCACACATCAGCTCGTTTTATAAAGAGATCTCACTGCATTTCGTAATATGTTAAGGAATAAAACTGCTATGCAGCGATAGCAACTTGCCATAATGTAGTTATTACTGCAGACGCCGTCAGACTCGATATTGAAGTCGTCAAACGTCACCTGAATCGTTCTTCGTTGCCTTACGGTGATGATCCACTCACACTGGAAGGATTCGTATCTACGCAACGAATCAAGCAGAGGGTGAATGACAGAGCTGTTCAATAGACCACTTGTTCCAGTGATACGGCTGCCACATCCTGAAAGAGAATTTAGTTAAGCTGATTATTTTAACAGAAGTAAAGAACACTGTAAAAAGATTCCAGTACTGATTATTTCCGTGGAACGTTGCGAGATTTCGCGGGTTTTCACCTATTTCCCCGTAAAAACAAGTGTCTTTGCAAAAAAGTTTCCTGAATTGCTTCAAGATGCACGAATGCACATTCCTTACAGGAATGAAAACTATTTTTAGCTATCAGTTTAAAGATTAACTGAGTGTATTTATTAAGTGTTTTATCTTTAGTTCGATTACGGCCCGTCCAGGCTGACTAAGTTCCTAAGGAGAGCGAATAAGTCTCTTGATAACTGCAAGCATTGCAAGCAGAATACTTTACAACAACCGCGGAATAACTTCTTTCTTAAATATTTACTTCTTAGATTTTCAAAACATAAAACTATCTTTAGTCCCATTTTAGTGTATAATTTCCTTCTTTGCCTGTGCCATTGCATGAACTCTTTTCGTAGGAATGGTAGCGTCTGACTGGAGCACCTATTTCATTAAGTTGCTTCGACTATACTTTTGTACGTTAGACAATCTCCCACAAAACAGTACTTAATAATTTTCAGGACACTTTCCAAAGATCGCAGAATAACCTCTTTATTAAATATCAACTCCTTAGATTTTTAAAATATGAAACTTTAAAAATGTTCTTTTGTCTCATTTAAGAGTATAATATCCTTACTTGACTGTGCCGTTGCATGAAATCCTTTCATAGGAATGGTAGCGTCTGACTGGAACACCAATTTCATCAAGTTGCTTGGACTCGACTGTTGTATGTTAGACAATCTCCCACAAAACGTGTTGTTCAATATCCACTGATCGGTGTTTGAATTTTGCGCTGCGGAGAAGAAATAAAAGTGAATGTTTAAGAGTGTCCATCATTTATTTTCCTGAAATTGAGTTGATAACTAAAGAACAAGTAACAACTTCAAGAAGGTAAGAGTAGCGCAAAAAATGTTTTTTATTTGCTGTTCAAATTGAACAGTGATTGCACAATTAAGAGGAATTGATTTTCAGATATTCATTGAGCTTAAAAACTAGCATTTGGTACAGAACAAAGCGAAACATTTAAATTGACACATGTATAATTATGTTTTCAAAACCGAGTTTCTGCGAGACCGCTTCAGGTTTTTTTTTTTTTTTTTTTGGAGGGGAGACTCAGTAAGTTAACACCTCTAATCAGTGAAAAAAAAAAGTCTTTTTTCGTCGTTTTCCTTTTGAAAATGTTACTATTGGCAATTCATCTCACAAAAACTTATAACCTCATAGAACTTATTAATCTCTCTTTTTTTAACCTGGCATGTTGACGTCATTCCCAAACTTTCTTATACACCTATCTTATGAATTTATATATTAAAAGTATAATTGCTCATGTAATCACTGCTACAAAATTATGCTCTTCGCAAAAGCGAGAAGATTTTGATACTGCTAATGGGTGATGTTAATTCATTGCCGATAAAAATCTGGGACAGATCGCTTGCTCGGGATTTGTTTTTCGTTTGAACGCGTAAGCAAAGAATAGAGAAATATCTATTTGCATATGGTTTAAATAAAACAACAGGATAACCAAAATAAAACTACTCGTGCAAAAATCTGGCGACCGGGCCAATTTCCGAATTGTTAAATCTCCCTCATCACAGCTATAATTCTTAGGAAAGTATTTAGGATTTGTTTTCTAGAAACAGGTATTTTTTTCGCAGTGAAAAACCTATTATTATGGGTGAAGTTCCGAGTAGTGGGGAAAAAATTGTATTGGAAGATTTTTATGACATTTTGTATGAGTTTCGGCATTGAAGTTAACCTAGATGCTCTTTAATTTCGTATCTCCGTTCATTTTAATATAGTCCATCAAATTAGTCACGGCTATGTGCTGAAGAAAACTAATAGCAATTAGTTCACAGTAGTAGATAAACTTATTGAATATATGAATTTTTACTCTCTTAAACGAAAAAAAGGAAAGTACTGTTTTTTTTTTTAAATATCTCACTCAGATTATAAAGTAAATTTTCATTTTATTTGCCTTTTAATTCTTCCTTAATCAAATTTTAATAATTTCTTCTTGATGTTCATTCTTATAACTGGAAAATCTCTCGTCAAGGTATGACGGGTGAAAATTGCTTCTACATTTGAACGAAGTCATTACCAGTTTGGTGATATTTTAATGGTTGAAATTTTAACCTTTACTCCCGCGGATTAACTTTAAACACTAGTAGATAGCGTTCATGGTGGACCACTTATTCGTTTCTTCATTCTCCTAAAATGACAGTTTGACCAGTAAAGGAGTCAATAAGTTACCGGAGCCAGCTCAGCCGAGGCCTTCGAGATAGGAAGGCCATCCAACTAGCAAATGACGTCATCGTTCGTCGATCCACAATGATATTGGGAAGTGAGCGCTTCGATTAGTATTTTGGTTTAATTAAACTATTTGGTTTATTTATTATTGTCTTCTATTATTTTAGTGGCATTAAAACTTCTACTTTTTCATTTGAAAACATAAAAAGGAACCAATAATCATACATTAAAAAATACACTGAGCTTAATTCATACATAGTATTTCACATAAAAACATTTATAAGTCTTACAAAGTATTCAAATATTTAAACACGATTTTATTTTACAATCTTGTAAAAACGAAGAGATAAATATACATAGTTTTATTTTTCATTTGAAATTTTTTTTAACACTAATCGCATTTTAACTACTCGTATATTGTATTGAAACATTAAGTCTTAAGAAGTATTCAAATAAATAAATGAACTTTCATTTTACAATTACATCAAAACAAAAAATAATTTTACCATTGTATTTGAATAAGAATAAAATGAAATTTTAAAATATAAATAAACATTTTTACTAAAGGAAACATAACTGCAATATGTTTCAAAGACATAACATCAAATTAAAATACATAATACCAGATTATTAATGTTAACTTAGCTTAGCAAATTTATACTTTTAAAAAGACATGAATGTTTGGGTGCCATCCCCCAAGGTAAACGGTGCCCTACCTCCTTCAATTATGAAAACTTCAAGAAAAATACCCCATAAACATCTCTCCCATCTCCCTTAAAATTTCAAGGGCACAGTTATTTATAATATAGCCGTTGAAAAGCTATCATTATTATGAGACTATGATTCCTACCCCCCCCCCCCCTTCGGTGGGCACTCTCAAAAAATTACACAGGAATTCAACTTGAAAAACCTTAATTAAAGAATGAATTATACAACATCATGAATACTGTATGTTGTACATCAAAAAAATGTATTCAATATCAAAGCAGGCCTTTTTTTTTTTTTTTTGGAATTTGGCTACTTTTCCATTTTCAGCTTTTTCTGCTGCTAATGATTCTTGTGTGTGGGGGGGGGGAGACTTTAATAGTTCATCATTTTAGGCTTTTGAAAAATTATTTTAAAGAGCATTAATTGATGACAAAGTAACCTTTTTCAAAAAACTTCTCATAGAATGACCATTTTAGCAACTTTCTTCAATACTTAAAACTTCATATATGTTAAATTTAGATCAACATTTTGCTGAGTAGGCTCTTTTAGGAATTCAGTGTGACATTTTTGTGACAGGGGGAAGGGAGAGGATAACAAGAAGTGTGACATCACGCGTTGTTTATAACACTATGCTCTTGTTGAACAGCGTTACATGTAACAAGGAGGGGGGGGGATTTGTTCAAAATTTTGCAACATCCTTTATGAACAGCCCCTTAATTCAATTCATGTTACAGTTTCAGAGTTCCTGAAAGCTTATTAACAGAAAACCCTAGGAGTTCAAAAATTATATAGTTCAAGACATTTTGCCTTTTTTAAGCATAACAAACAAGCATAGAGCATTTGGCCAAAACACGTTGTGTATCCACTGCTCAAAAGTAATCTTTCGCAAGCCCAGAAATCATGAATACCGTTAACTCAACCACAATTTGTACATAAATATCATAAAACTTAAAGACAGCAGTGCAAAAAAAAAATATATTTTTTTTTAATTTGCGCACAGAACCAGCTTGTTTGAATAACATTGCAGGGGCGTGGGGAAAATGTTTGAGTATCGAACCCACGACCTCCGGCGTTCAAAGCTAATCTTCTTACCTCAGAACTACGGAAACCCATCAAGGAATGTTTTTTGATCAAAATAACACATGCTAGCGTATGAAACAATTTAATCGAAACCGAAAATATAAGATTAGTTCAGTTAAAAGCCTGTTTCAATAAACTTGTTTACATATTAACTGAATATCAACACAAGTTACGTTGCGTCTGATAGCAACAAGTATATTCGCAGAAAATTTTGACATATGTATATTGTCAGCTTGGAAAATCCATTTCGAATAAATGCGTGTACAAGGTTGAAAAAATAAAGAAATAAAAAGTTGCAAGTTAACCGTTTCAAATATTAAAGCAGTATGCTGAAATTACAAATTACAGACAAAGATATCAGAAAGGAAACTGACAATTATTTGTGTAATGGAGGAAAAGTTTAGTAACCTTAACTGCATGAACTCTAATGCAAAAAATGTTAATTTATTTATCTGAGAAAAGTACTTACCTCCGAACTTTAAAATTTATTCCATGAGGCGCCCGATTTTTTTCTTCGAATGCAGGTTGCTCGGTAGCGCAAATCGCTGACTCACTTTCACTCAGCAGACACTCAGACACTTACAAGACTCATTCTATATATATATATGTTTTAATTGCCTCGACATTCCGGTACGTTTAAAGGATGAGATAAATCCAACAGTATTTCAAGTGTGTTCAAGAATGTGCATCCGAAGTTACATATTTCCTATTTCATCTACTTCAGCCAGAGCAAGCAGCACTACTGTTTGCTTGAAATTGCACTGCTTTCAAAGTTTCGCGCCAAGTTCATAGATCGACGACTGATGGCGTAAGGAAGCGGGGGGAAGAGGAGTTGTCTGGCCTGTTATCACGTGGGTCTCGGCTCAGCCTTGTCGAAATAAAGCATTATTTACCATCATGTCACACATTTCCAAAAAATATTATCAAATTATCATGCCGTGGCGCCAGTTTCATTGCTGATGACGTAGCGCTACTCGATCATTCGCAACTAGAGCCGCTATATAGATAGGCCGGCGCATCAGCTTAAGTTTAGCCATTTTGGATCGGGTTTTCATTGTTTCACTGCTAGGGTTACCACAGCAAATTTTCGGATTTCGCCAAATTTGTTAAAAATAATATCTTATTTAATAAACAATTCACGTGCCGCTAATAATTGCTCACAGTGAACAATCACCAAACGCGATAACTCGCCAGAAAAGACAACCACTCAAACACGCGCTCCGATCCAAAATGGCTAATCTTAAGCTGATGCGTCGGCGCGTATGTATAGGGGAGTTATTCGCAATTATACATGTATGTATGAGGATGAAGGTGATGTTTAACAAATTATGTCTTTGAACCAGTGGGTTAACTTACATTTTTTTTTTCCTTTTCTGTTATTCCCCCACAAATCATTCAAGACAAAAAAGATTAAGACAAACGAAATATTTACGAAAAAATATATTATTTTACTAAAAACTCCAACATTACCATAATAGACTCCCAATTTGTCAAAAGCGCAGTCATCAGATCGTCCGCCTTCGACCAATAGTTCGTTGATGATCAGTTCAACATGTTGCTCAACAGGTGCACGAACAATATAAGTGCACTGAACATCGTTAGGATAGTCAATGGGATAATTTGGCGATGTGACGTTTGCCTCACTGCTGACATTCAAGCTTATTTCTGACCAGCAAGTTGAATCTAGAGAGGAAATAAAATAAATGGTTTTATTTTATGATTTGTATTAACTCATATTGCATGTTTGAAATTATGGGGATATTTCAATAATTGGAATATGGCGCGGTCGCCTCATTTTTGGCGTAAATATTTTTATTTTGGTAACCCTGCTGATTTATTGTAACCCTATGTGAATAGATGTTTCCGATCTCATTGTTTTGATTTGCAAAGAAAAATACCCATCACGCGCAGGCGCTGGAGCCAAAAATTGACGCCAATGAAGAAAGATCGCCAGTTTCTCAATTATCGAAATATCCCCGAAATAAGAAGTAGATTATACGCCAGTTAAAAAATTGTAACTGAATTTACGTCATGACTGACTGGCCTTTGTCTCCAAAAGGTCTGATTAGTTAGATCTACTATAAAGCAAAAGAATATTCACGGAAGCCTTTTTTTGAGTCAGAAAGTAAAAGCGGGTCTCCACACTGACGACTGTTATCACTTTTTTCTGTACCTTTCCTTCTAAACCAAGTGATAATCAATGCGAATATTGGCGAAGCATTATAACTCAAATTATGATCCGAGGATCATGGATCCGATGTTAGAGACCATATTATTTTTAATTGTGAAACGATTTGAAGCTGGTATGTTTACTATATTGGGGAAAACATATTTTTGTCAACAAACATGTTTCATAATGAAATTTGAAAGTTTAAGTATGAGATCTAGGCTTAGAGATGAACATCTCCACTACCTTTTAAGAACCTTAACGACTGCCTTTTAAGTGGACATTGAAAAGCTTGCTTCCAGACTGCAACCGTAAACCTCACATGAAATGAATTGGAGGTTTAATAAATTACTTTCTGGTTAAAAATATACACTTCTGGGGTTTTTTTACATGTCAAGAACATAACTTTAATGGAAATCAAAAATAATTTTCGCCCCTTATACCAAAGGTTGCAATTATGCAACGAGTGTTGCCTGCAACCTGCGTTCCTTAGAGAAAATGGTTCCCCATGGATAAAAGTTTGCACCGACAGAGTGGTGAACTGGTTAGACGCTGGTCTTTTACGCCCAAAGGCGCAGGTTTGGTCCTTGCTCTCGTCGGAGGATTTTCAAGATGCAGAAAATCGACAGCGTCCACGTCGTATGATTATGCAGTATGTAAAAGATCCCTCGAGTACTCGTTTGGCATGAAGTATCTCTTGGCAAAATTAAATTCATAGTGCTGTTTCGCATCAAATAGAGCCCAGGTGTCTCCATCTAGTGGAGAAACTGGGCGTCAAAATTCTCGTAGCAATGGCATCCCACCGATAGTGGTGCCACGTGAAAAAGAGGTTGTTATGCCGAGAGATCGCACTAGATCTGCAAAAGGCACTACCTCTACCGCAGCCCCATTAGAAAGAAAAAAATCATATACCCCAGTTTTAACCATAGGCATGCACGCGCACTTTACTAGGGAAGCCATGGTGCCCCAATAGCTCATAGAAAGGAACGTTACCGCTAAACTGAGCAAACTGGTGGTGCATTAATTTCATACCACATGTTCGTTTTTTTTTTCACTCAAATTCGTCTTTACACTTAAGTTTTTTTAATTTTCCTTCCGTAAGCACGTGGACCCTTTCTTGAAAGATCTTAACCTCTCGGTACATGTGTAACCTCGTTTCAGAAGCTCTGAATGCGTCGACGGCTTTTTAACCTATTATCAGTAAATAACAAATAAAATAATTAGAATAAGAATAGGTAAAATATTTTATCTCAGGGGGTAACGTGTTCATACCTTCACCACTTGGAGAGACCACGACTCCAGAAGGAGATATAGCTGTCCAGTGGAGCAGGAACCTGGAGGGATAGCTCTTGCTTCCTGCATACCTAATGGTCATTGTATTTCCAGAAGATATAATCGGCTCTGGAATTCGGAATCCGCAAAAGTAGCCTAAATCACCAGCCAGCTCATTAGCTCCGTCAAAGAACTTGGAAGAAAAGCATCCAGTTAAGTGCACATAAATACAGGCGTTTCTCGTATAACACGGTTAATTCGTTACGTGTAGTATCGAAACCGTGCTATACGAGACTTTAAAAAAACATTTTAAACTTATTTTTCACACAAATTCATCATGTACATTGTAAAAATAATGTGAATATGTATCGTGTTGTACCGAAATCGTGTTTCGTGTTGTACCGAAATCGTGTTTCGTGTAACATCGAAACCGCGTCACACTAGACCTAGAAATAATGTAAATCAAGGGATGTATACCGTGTTCTATCGAAACCAAGTTTCAAAAAAAAAAAAAAAAAAATTAAATAAATAAAAACTTAAAAAGAGCTACCACATTAACAGAATGCATTAAACAAAAATGAAATTCCATATTTTTTAAAGATAACATTCGTGTTATATCAAAACCATGAAGTATTAAATTCAAGTTTTTTACCGGCGTAACATCGAAACCGTGTTATAATAATCGCAAATTTCGTACTGTGTAATATCGAAACCGTGTTGTACAAGTACTGTGTTATACGAGGGACGCCTGTATATCAAGAGTTTATAGTCGAAAAATAATAACTATGCAAAGAATTCCTCGGCGCCCCAGCGCAAGAAGAAAAAGCTCTGTTGAAAAGAACGATATAAGACCTTATGGAGGCAGGACAAGCATCACGACCCAGGTAGCGAACTTCGCTTCAATAACATTTGAAAATGGTTTTCAGCAATGTGAGAAATAATTAGAGATGTTAAGAAACGTTTAAGTGTCACGTGTGATACCTGGGGATTCGTGAATTTGTTCCTCTCTGATTTGTCTTATTGTGTTCAGTAGCGAAATATCGTTCTTTAAGGCGCATCACAACCCACCTAAGCTGAGGTGTTTTTTAAAAATGAAAACCTCGGGCCTCTCTTAATGTAGGTTCTGATGCTGCGTAAAATCTATTTTGACCAAAAATTACTAACTAATTTTTTTTGCAAAAAAAAAAAAAAAAAAACAACAAAATTGCTGCTTTGGGGCATATTACCTTGATAGTCAGTCAATTCGCCCCACTCCATCAAAGTAAACGCCTCAATTGAGGTAACATTAACAAACTTGTGATAGTCAACAAATAGTATTTAAAATTAACTAAATTATTGCAAATCAATTAAAATCATAATATGAGCAACGAAATGAAAAATCAAAATCAATTTCATTCTAGCAAACTGAAAACATGGGAAAAAGAGCTGTTTCAAACTGCATCAAAAAAGGTTTCTCTTACCTTTCACTTCGCTCTAAATCTGTGATTAAATCTGAAAATTGAATGAAAATGGCTGAAGTGTATGCGTAAAACTTCTATATACACAAATGCCCATGAAAAAAAAAAACGAAAAATGCGCACACAGTTGCTGAAATCGTGAAGTGCTGTTACAGAAGCGTTTGTCCTGGGGGAGCGTGATACTCCGACATGCTCAATGTTGTGTACGTTAAATAAACAATTATACAAGTCAACCTTTTCAACATGAGGACTGATAAACTTGCTGGCGGTTACTCTTAAATGATAGCACGTAGCTGAATTAATGTCTATAAAAAAGTGTCATGTTTCAAAGAGTAACAGTTTAGCTACGTTGCATTTATAATAGAAATGCATTTAAAGAAAAAAATCGTACGCTGTCAAAACGTGTGTTTAAAACTCTTAAACGCGCAATTAGTTCGTTATATTAATCGAAAAAAAATTGTAAAAATGAGCCATGGCCCTACTAGATGGCGCTGACGCTTAACGGGCCTTGACATTTTATGACTTTTCTGTGTTGACCGCTGCAACTATGATCTACTCATGCATCCACCAATCATTGTCAACGTTTCAAAGATAATTTTTGATTGGACGTCGACTTATTTTGACCGTAAGAGGCGCTGAACGGAACCCCTGAATTCACCAATCAATGGCAACGTAATGAAAAGGCGATAACTCTAGCGCCCTCTTTGTTGCTATGAGTTTCAGCGATTGTCACAGCCTATAAGTATTAAGTTGGACCATATATGAGCACTCGCTCTTGAAAACATATATAATTGCCATTTAGGGTGACGTGGATTTTTTTGAGTTTACTTATTAAAAAATAAAATTGCATAAGACCTAATGCTTCACTGTGCAGATAATTTTTTTCTTACTTTTATTTCATGAATTGGTGACACTGCATTGCCAATTTCATAATCTGATAGTTTTTAAGTTCCCGCCTCCAAACCATGAAAAAACTCTTGCTCTATCTCTGGATAGAAGCCTCTATCAAGCAATGTAACAATTTCATATTCATACATTGACAAGAAAAATAGTCATAAAAAACATAACTAAATAAAAACATTTATCAATCACTTGTTAAAATCACTCACACATAAGTTGCCGCCCAAAAGCCAGAACTAAAGCAGAACTACATGCAATATACCGACATCCCGGTTATCATATCAAAAGACTACTTTCGTCTTTGTTATGGACTCGTTAGTGTGTCTGGATCTCTGTGACGCACTTAGCGAATGAAGGTGAGCACCTCGAGCGATTTTTCGAAAATTCGATTTTGTTCTTTTTCTATTTCAATTTTAAGAACATTTTACCGAGCAAATTATCATAACGTGGACGAGAAAATTACCATAACGAGGACGAGCAAATTACCATTACAAGGACGAGCAAACAACCATAACATGGGCGAGCAAATTAACATAGCAAATTAGCGAGAAATTCATCATCCATTATCTGTAAATATACAGGCGAACCAAATGACCTTTTAATTTTCTACTACGGGCAAAGGCGTGCGGGTACAGCTAATAGTCAATAACCGAGCTGGAGGCAGATGTCATTTCACTGAAGCTGAGAGTGTCAAACAGTAGCTAAAGGAAATTTAACTATCAGTCTGTCGGCAGTTGTTTAATGTGTATCAGTTTTTTAATGAGATGATATCTGCCTCCAGCTCTGTTATTCCTTATTCCAGACTGATGAGTTCGTAGCAATGACGAAACTTCGGTCTCTGAATGTGGCAGCAGGGCTGTCGATAGATTAGACGTAAATCTGGGTGCATGTTCCTTGGGAGTACCTGAGGCGGAGCCTCACAGCTCCAATGTCTCATCATTGGTCAAATGACCCTCCGAAGAGGAAATAGCCTTATTAGTCGGCGAGTTAAGCCGATGATGAAATAGCCATCCCTGGTGAGCAAACTTGACAAAAATTGGAGTCCAAAAGAATATTAAGTGAAAAGGGGAATAAAATAATAAAAAAAAACGGCCTCATCAGTAAAGATTTGGACTATAAGGTAGAAATTTTGCCTATGAGATTTTCCTGACGTTTTAGAAGAGGGAGGGCCGTCCTTAGTTTGGAAAAGGCTTCCGTTAAGTTAAAAATTTGGTTGATTTCAGCAAAAATCTGCATAAAATCAGAGATTACATTACTGGAGTTAGGCTCCTTAATGAAAAGGGGGAGTGTCGATAGATTGCATGTACTGAAGCATTGCATCTGCTTTTTATCGAGTGAGTACCTGTACTCCAGCGCCACACAGCATATCCGAAGCGATTTGTGTGATGGATAATTCAAGAAATCGAGCACTGACGACCATTTCATGAGGTACTGTTACAGTCCATTGATAAACATCTTGTTTCTGTATGAGCATAGGATATGCAGGGGAAGCTATTTCGCCAGACGTGCCGTTTAGCTGCGTTTCGTGTTCTGTAAAGAAAAGGTAATTACTTTTTTTTTTTTAGTTTCAGTTCAGGAAATTAGTGTTGGAAAATATATAAAAATCTAACTTTTAGTATCATTTTCCCTAAAAAAATTTTTTACTGTTGAAAACTTTTGATCAGTTTTTTTTCATATAATTTGTATACAGTGGCTCCCAAAAGTGTTCGTACACCTACGACTTTCAATGAAGTAAGCCCTTATCCATTGGTTAGAATTAATATTTCGGAATAGGTATTTTATTATAAGATTTATGATCTATTTTTAACAAAACTACATTAGTCGCGTTTATATGAACCGTTTCGATCCCGCACAGAAATTGCTTTTAACCGCATTTCGGTAGTTCCCCGTTAAATGTGGATTTTTCTTCCTCCTGCTTCCTTTTGGAGTAAATGCATCTACTTGCTGGGTATAGCCGCTGAGGATGCTGTGAAAAAACTGCGTTCTCGGGTACAAAGTACAACCTCTTTTTACACGTGAAACGTGAATTTTTCCAACCGGACCGCACTTTTTTTTCACGAAGCAACAATTTATTTTTTTTTATTGAGCAATCACGATTGCTTATTGTTCTCATTTGACCGTTTTTGGTGTCCGTGCCTTTTTCAACTTGGACCAGAAGCCTATGCAGCACCACCGCCACCGTCCTCTGCTGGCGGCGCGGCGCGGCTGCTCCGGTTTTGAGCTACCCGCTTCTCCTGGTCGGAGGCGTCCATGTCCTACACACACGCACGTTCACACACGACTTCACACACATACCCTCACACACGCCTACGTGCATACACACAGGTCTACGCGCACACACAACTATGCACACGTAACCGCCAGGAGGAGAGGCAGGCTTGGGAGGGGGGGAACAGGAGCCGTTTCTAGAAACAATAACTCCAATGAGTAGGGTCCTGTCTCAGTTCGTGATTGCGAAAAACATAATTCAAATTCAAAATTTCAGAATTCAAATTAATTTTCTTTTTGTTATTATATTATTTTTCTAAGTGATTTTATTCTGAGCAATCACGATTGCTTTCATTTGACTGTTTTGATGTGCTATCATTTTATTTTCCCACCAGCACTCTCTGCAGCACCACCGTCGACCGGCCGCCTCACGATGCTGCTTCTTTAGCGAAAACCGTCTCCAGGTTGCGTCTATATCCTACACTTACACGCATACATACACGCACATATACACACACAAACACATATACACATACATACACCTACACACATACACAAACATATACTCAAACACACACACACACCTACACACAACTACCCACACACTCATGCCTACACACGGAAACAAACACACACGCCTACATACACACACACACACTCGTGATTGCGAAAAACATAATCTGAATTCCAGATGTCAAAATTCAAATAAATTTATATTTTTATTTATTTATTTATTTTTTTTTGAGCTATCTTTTTTTTAAACTACCATTTAGATTGGGAGTAAAGATAGATTCTGCTGCAAAACTTACGTATTTCATAATGCGCCATGAAACCTCGATCTGTGCCTTGATCGTCTGTGCGAAACTTGACCCAAAGCGTTTTGGTTGCAGGAATGTTAGGAGGTGTGTTTGATCCGCAAAACCTTCCCAAAAATGTTCCAGAAGCATCATCCTCACGAACTTCTAAGTAGTCCACGTTGCAGTGTTCGCTATCTTCAATATTAAAAGACCTTAAAAAATACAATAAACAATGAACAAGGAATAATTTCAGTTTATCGAAAACTCTGAGCAAAATTGTTCCTTAAAACTATGTTTTGCAATAAAACGTTATAGTTCCGCATAATAATTCATATAATTATGTCGATTCATACAGTGTTCTAATTATAATGTTGAAAATTATGTATCCTATTAAACATTATGTTGTGTTGTGGCATCCCAAGTTATTCTGCTAAAATATTTCTTTATTTCATTGTAAACGGCTAACATGTAAGGAAAATTTAACCAACAACTTTTTTTTTTGCAAAGAAGTCAACTTAGTACATTCCCTTAGGCTAGATAAAACCGGTAAGTGAAGAAATAGGGAAGTTTTCTATTTATTTTTAATTTGTAGCATTTTCAGTTGACAGAAATAAAAAAAAGATGACGTTTTAATGCTTTATTTTTTAAACATGCTATAAGTATTTCATTTTTAAATATTTTTCAAAGTTCGGGCGTAGTTAGAGACGTAAAAATAAATTTCTGCGTACTAGGGACCATTTGCGTCACCGAACCTTGGAGACAACAGTCAATGCTGAAGACGAGTGTTTTTTGCAACTTTTCTCTCTAATCCCAAAGCAAAAAAAGAGGGGTGGGGGGAGAAAGAGATTTGCGAAACAGCATAAAGGGAAGTTCAGTTAACGTCCGACCGTCCTGTTCATCATCTTTTTTGACGAGACGGACTGCCGACGAAAACAGAGCAGCATTCAAATACGGTCGCTGTACAATCACGTGGCTGAAATCACCCGCCAGAGTGAAGAACGCGCTGCTTTGCGGAAACCAATGAAATGCTGTCCTACTTTTGACGACCGTCAGATATCAAGGTTCTTCTGATCAAAACCGGTCCCGTCCAAGATGGGCCTGTTCATATATCGGCCATCCGTTCCGTCCATCACATTTCTTTCCTCCCGAAACAGATTTTCTTCGCTGGTTGCCATGACAGCAAGCCGTCTTGGACGGGACCGGTTTCGATCAGAAGAACCTTGATATCTGATGGCTGTCAAAAGCAGGACAGCATTTCATTGGTTCCCCGCCAAGCAGCGCGCTCTTTTCTCTGGTGGGTGATTTCAGCCACGTGATTGATGTGCGGCGACCGTATGTGAATGCTACCCTGTTTTCGTCGGCAGTCCGTCACGTAAAAAGACGGGATGGACGGGTCGGATGGCCGATAAGTGAACTGCCCCTGTTGTCATGACAGCCAGCAAAGAAAACCTGCTTCTAGAGGAAAAACTCGGGACGGACGGCCGATAAGTGAACAGCTCCTAAAGGCCGATTCACATGGCGACCGAACCGTCCGTCCGTTCCGATATTTTAGCTGCCAAACTGGTTTTCGGAATCGTTGCCATGACAGCACGCCGAATTTCTCGGCTCCCGTCACGTTCTGGCGGTGCTGGATTTTGACGGCCGTCCGATTCGGAGAGGGAATGTGATAGTCAATCAAAGGAGAGACGCCGTTTTTACTTTTGCGGGAATATTTCTCGTTTTGTTTACTGCTAGTTTCGTACAAAATTTGTGGTTATTTTTCAAAAGACAGTTGATGTTTTTCAAAATGAGAATGCCTTAGAAGTTATATGAGGGTTATTACTCAATTATCTTTCTTTTGCGTGGAATGCTTAGTTAGATATAATTACGTGAAAATTTAGTTTGGCATTTTGTTTTTTCGTTAAAAAATAATTCCACAGCTCATAGTAACTTGCAAAACCAGCTTCTAACGCTAAACATTGGCAGTGGGACCATTAACGAAACCCATTATTATTATTATTTTTTAATTAGTCAGTAGAAGTTTTTGAATCTTTGTTTGAATAGTCATTGTTTCGAAATGTGATGAAGCAAATCATATTTTAACCAAGAAAAAAAAATCATACAAGTTAAATCTTTTATGGTTACGCGTTAAAATGTCGTCAGATCCTAATGATATTAAACTGTCTTACACATTTGCTGGACTTTTCAAACTTTTGAATAAATAGGCTTTACCACGAATTTATTCATGAATATAATATGTGCTATTTTGTCAGAAATATCCTGACATTTTCAAAAATTATCACTTTTTTGGATTTCTGGATAAATATAATAATCGAATTCTTTTGCAGCTTTTGTCATTTTAAGAGTATGCTTTAGCTCACTTCCCAGTAAAAATATACGCAACATATTTAAGAATCCAACAACAAATTGAAGAAGTCAAAGTTTTTTATCGATCATCCTGAATCGTAAAAAGAGGAAATTTGTACCCAAATTTATCTCAATATAAATATTTTAAGAACACTGTAAATTTAAGAAATAAATAGTAATTCAAGTGAAAATCCATGTTAAAATAAAGAGAAAAAAAGAACTATGTTTATATATTTAAGGTTTTTTTTTTTTTTTGCTATTTTTAACAACATTTTTTCAGTTCTTAAGAGCATTTTTATAGATTTTTTAGGCCATGAAAGTCCGGGACCTAATCATATAACGCTCAGTTATTACTAAACGATTGAAATATTAGACCAAAAATTTTTTTAAATGTTTTAAGAGACGAAAAGTGCTCTAGCTTGAACTTATATGAAATATCAACACCTATTGTAGTAGCATCGAATCGAAGTTTCATCTGTTGCATGCCTTGATTAATTTCAAACTAAATAGATTTTTTTATGTATAGTTGTCATTAAATTTTTACTTTTTTGCGAAAACTTCAACCAGCAAGTTTTTTCAAAATATTTGAACATTTAATCTTTCTCTCATATATTCTATTGAAGTTCAAGGGGGGGGGGGAGTGGAATGTAGTACAGATGCTTTTTTTTTTATGTACAATTCTCATTCAATTTTTACTTTTTTGCTAAAACTTCAACCAACAAGTTTTTCAGAAAAAAAAGTATAATAATAATATTTCTCTCTTAAATTCTATTAAATATAAGAGGGTGGGGGAGGTGTGTAAACACGTTTTTGACAGAGATGTTGTAGACAGAAATTTGATAAATTTTCTGTTACACTACTTGCTTACCCTTATCGGCCATTTTAATTTCTACTGCCCCAAATTCTTTTAAACGTTCAGAGGAATCCTACTAACCACTTGCTTGACGTTCGTGACAAACAATAATGTATTTTTAAAAGGCTTATTGCAATCACAGCAACATCGCTTATAACTTCTTGTTAATTTTATTTTGATTAGGAGAGCGACAAAAGAACGGCATTAGATCCGCGCTCTTCACCCCTAGCGGGTGAACACCTTCACGTGGCTATCGGACGGAGCTAGTATGAATGTTGCAATATTTTCACACCCATCCGTCACGTCCGATAAATCGGAACGGGCGGACGGATCGGTCGCCATGTGAATCGGCGTTATGAGTACCATACCAGAGCCTCTTCAACCGCGGCAACTGAGGACCGGGTGTCGTAAGGCTCCAATTTTGCCGTGGCGTATAGGAATCCTCAGATGTCATGCACCTAAATGAGGTATGTTCTATCATAAGAGGATTAAACTTACAAACTGTGCGTTCGTCAGTTAGCAGTTGGATATAAGTACAACTGAGTCAGGTTTACCATAAAATTCGTCTAGTATACGCTTTGCAATAACGAATGTCCTAGTTTTCCTCATTAATTAAACCTCATTGACATAAACTTTGGTAATATGTAATTAGATGTTTGGATTATCTTTCACGATACCAGTCTCCATAATAAAGTCAATGCATTTCTAAACACTATTGACCAAAAGCTAGAACGGAAGTGAAACTTTACGAGCAAAGGTTAACGAAAAAAGAAAGCAGTATTATGCCCAGTCACAGACGGTGAAAATAGGCTACATATGACATGAAATACACCGCCAGCTCAGTCATTTCCAGCCGAGGACTGCAGTTTCGTGTTTATTAGCACTCATCAGACCGGCATAGGAAAGTGACTGAGCTGGAGATGGAAAACCTCTTAAGGAAGCCAAGAGTGCCAAACAACTGGTAGCAAATATAAGAATTAGCACAGACCAGAAGATTGATGGAAAAGCATGGTATATTCTTTGAGCATATTCTTTGAATATACCATGCCTACATTAGCACTCTGCATTAGCTACCAGTTTGTTTCGCACTCTTGGCTTCCTTAAGAGGTTTTCCATCTCTAGCTCAGTCACTTTCCTTTGCCGGGCTGATGAGTGCTAATAAGCACGAAACTGCAGTCCTCGACTGGAAATGACTGAGCTGGCGGTGTATTTCATGTATTTCTACTTTAGCCCTGGCAAATGGGCGGTAATTTACGGAATATAGGGTACGTATTGTTTGCGTCTGTCAAAATTTGAAAAAAAAAAAAAAAAAAATCAAATATGAGTATTTGCTTATCAGAGTTTGATGTTACAATAGGAGTATCTTACAGAAGAAAAGTTTCCTATTTTACGTAATAACATGAACTCTTGAACTTACGAAAACGATAAAAGAAGCTTGCTCCCTGCGGATGCCTTAATTGTCCAGACACATTCCACATCAAAATCGTAAAAGTTGGGAAATCCAGGCGATGCGATGCTTCCTGAATAGCCAGTCAATTCCCCACCGCAGTCTAAAAAATGACATTTTTTTGAACATTTTTTCTGATCTTAACACAGCAATAAATAAATCAGATTTATACTAAAAAATACCTCTGTATTTGATTATTATGTTTTGTGTTTAAATACTATGAGATAATAAGTAGTATAAAATTTGTTGCGCCCCTCCCGAGAGGCCAGCAGTGTATATTTGAAACGTTAATGGGTCTTAGTACTAGTTTTTTGTTTTTTAATTTCTTGGTCGTTGAGCCCTGTAAGGACGAGAGAGAACAATTGTTTCAAAAAACTGTTAATAATATGCTTTTAAGAAGTAATAAACGAATGTCAACAATTTGAAATATTTAAGGGGAGTTTGTAACATAAAAACTTTTGAAAAATAACTTTCGGGTTTTTTTGCATTCACATTATTTGAATCATGATGTTTCAAGCAACAATAAGTTTCTGTTTCTCTGTAGATAAAAATTAACTCAATTTAAATGTAAATGGGGCTGGAATGTATTAAAACGTAGGTACAATTTTTGTTTCAAACGAGATTTTCTCAAAACGTCAATTTTAAAAGCTCATGTTCCTTTTTCTAGAAAACTACTTTATACAACGCTTTGAAATTTTCACCACATTTTATTCATATGTTCAAAGAAATAATTATTTTCGAGTGAAATTTTGGCTTTAGGACTCGCACATTTTCCTAAACAGCTGTTTTTATGTTTAAAAACGGCCTTTTTTTTTGGTTCGCTAAGAGACTTGATTAAAATTTAAAATTTTTTGAAATAAACAAAATTGCCTTAAAATATTACTTCAGACGACTCTGAGATGTGTATTGAATACACTAAAAGCTATCATTAAAAGATTTTGGGAAAAAGTTACATAAAATTTAGCAATTTAACATTACGCGTACGCACAAGGCCCCGACAAGCTTTAAAATATTTTAAAAAGTTGAAAAAAAAATTTTTTTTTTTAATTATAAAGTAAAAATCTTGAACAATCAATTACAATAAAACACTCAAATTAAGAACCACGAACAATCAGTCCAGTTACACGAAACTTCATTCCGTTCAAGTTTCAGCATGAAGATTTGTGAGTTAATCAAGAAAATCCCCCCCCCCCCTCTTTTCACCAAAAAAAAAAAGGAGCTGATGTGTGCATCACATGACTTCCTTTTACTCGAATTTAATGTAATTTCCCTATTATTGGCAATTTTAATGTGATTCAATTGTTTACTCTCTAAATATCACCACCTGTGGCCAAATTGAAACCAGAGTAAAAAAAAATCGCCAAATTTGTAGCCAACTTGGTGACAAATCTTGGCTACCAAAAGACCAAAGTCGCCAAGTGTCCGACAAATTATATTACTACTTGAGTTTACATCGAAATTAGCAATGATTTCCGCCCAAAAAGGGGCAAAAGACCCCCTTAGGAACATCCAAATGCAACCAACAGGGAAGGTGCACAACTAGACCCCAGTAGGCGTCTACGTACCAAATTTCAACTTTTTAGGACATACCGTTTTTGAGTTATGCGAGATACATACGCACATACATACGTACATATGGACGTCACGAAAAAATTCGTTATAATTAACTCGGGGGTCATCAAAATGTTTATTTCGGGTGCCTGCACGTTCCTTGGCATATATCCACGTGTGATCGGGTCGATAAAAAAAACTCAGCATTCATTCGGGGGTGAGAAAAATGGAAATTAAGGTCGATTTTTTAGTGAAAATGTTTTCGCGAATACAATACTTCCTTTTTGGTAAAAGGAAGTAAAAAAGAATGAAACATTTTCGTTGTTTTGTAAAAGCAGTGTCGGTACTTACGAGTCGACGCAATGCCATAGGTTGCTCTGAAGATTCCAGAGTTCTTGAGAAATACTGACATGACACTTCCTCTGGACACTATTGGCGGAGGCATGTGGTGACCACAAAATTCGGAGATTACTGGAGAATCGTCCAAATCACCATCCTTGATGATGAGTGAAGTTTCGGAACAGTTTTCGGAGTCTCCAATGTGAAGAAAGGTCACAGTAAGTACAACTTTCTCACCTTTAAAGAAACCATTTTTGTTAGCATATCACCATTGTACTCCACTTTAAATGTTTACACTGTAAAATCGACTCAGAAACGTTCCTGAAAAATAATGGGCAGTTGATGTGCCCAATTTCTTCTAGCAACATATATTACGAAAACCAGGAACGTTTTCCACTTAAATTCAGTAACCTTACTGAAAATTATTCTGAACTCTTCGCGTTTAAAGCCAGTTGTGTCTCTGGAATCTTAGATTAAACAAGTGGGTATACTATAATAGTTTCGCACCTTACTGCGTTTCGAAAAAAGCTCCAAAAGCAGTATTAGCAACATGGCCGAAGCTAAGAAAGAATTGCAAGTAAGTATCAAGGGCCGTGGTAGCCCGATCGGTAGAGTGTCGGATTCGGGGCCGGAGGGTCCTGAGTTCGAACCTCGATGGTCGAAGACCCACCGTCGTCATTAAAGGGGACTGGGCGACGTTAAATATGCTCGTGGTCTCAATGTCCTCCAAGTGAAACGATACCTCTGGGGGTGCTAGCACCAGGTAGCTGTTAGCTCCTGGACTAGTTCTAAATTCTCATTAACTGTTCGATCCGGTGATGGTGCTGCCATCTATCGGTATATAAAATAATGGAGGCAAGGCACTTAGTATGCAGTCCTCGACATAAATACAGTTGTAGTCAGTTGTGACTCTGAATAGGAATAGGAAGTAAGTATCAGGAATTTTACTCAGACGCAATTCTTGCTGAGCAAGGTAGTCCATAGACTGATTTGCGCCATTTGGACGCCTTATCAGTCTGAACGGGCCGCAATCGAATTCAAGCCGTTACACTTTATAAATAGCTCAGTTAATCTTTAAACTAGGAGTTAAAAATATGTTTTACAACAGTGAGAAGTCTACATTCGTGCGACTTGTAGCAATTTAAGAAACTTTTTGGCAAGGATACTTGATTTTTTCCAGAAATTGGATAAAACCCATAGAAATCCCATAGAAACGTTACACGGAAATACTCAGTAACGTTTCAGATTTTTTTTTTACAGTGTATCATGCTTTTCCAAATGTTCTAACTGCATAAATCAACGACATTAGTTTTATTTAATTACTAGTGGTACCTGCACGGCTTTGCCCAAAGCAGAAAATTGAAAGGTCATCTGGTTCGCCTGTATATTTACAAACAATGGATGATGAATTTCTTGCCAATTTGCTATTGTTCGTCCACGTTCTGGTAGTTTGCTCTCCCTCATTATGGTAATTTGCTCTCCCACTTTAGTAATTTGCCCGTCCACGTTATGATAATTTGCTCGGTAAAATGTTCTTAAAATTGTAATAAAGAACAAAATCGAATTTTCTAAAGATCGCTTAGAGGTGCAAATCCCTAAGCTGCGAACTAATTTTGTACCAAATTTCATGAAAATCTGCCGAACGGTCTGGCCGCTATGCGCGTAACAGACATTCAGATATACAGAGATCCAGACTTTCAGCTTTATTATTAGTAAAGACAAAGATTGAATTATGATTAAAACAAAATAATAATAATAATTTGAACTTATTGCTGACAAATTTAAGTTCCCCAAATCAAGGCTAATCCATGTTTTAAAATTTTTTATTTCTCATAGATTTTAGTCTATTGTTTTATTTCTTTATTGTTTTTTGAAACTAAATATCATACAAAAGTAACACTAATAAGTTGTGTTGTAATATTCTAAACGCAATACCATGATCTATGAACCAAGATAGGAAGAAAGAAAGAAAAAGAAAAATATACAGTAACAAAAGTGCGCAATTGTACACATGACAGAATTTAAAAAAAATAAGGTGAAACAAAAGTAAAAAACCTATGAATTTTAAAGAAAAAACAATAGCATGAAAAATGAATTAATTCATTTAAATGACTTTACTTTAAAAAATTCTTTCCGTATTAAGGAGTTTAAAATTAAAAAAATAGAATAATAACGTACAAAGAACAAAAATGCAAAAGAAAAATCAACACAAAATATAAACAGTTTGCAGAAATATCAATCACATCTACGGTATATAAGCGTTTAAAGCTAAATAATAAGATTACGCTACAGTTTGTAGTTTATAGCTAGTATATTAAAGCTAAAAAGTAGTTTAAATTTAAATAATAAGATAATAAGACGCTTAAATATTCAATTTGAAAGAAATTAACCCCCAAAAAAGGTACACATAAAAAGTAGTCAGATTAGATTTATTCTCTTTAAAATAATGATAATAAATAAAGCAAAAATGAAACGAAAAATATCAATAAAAACAAACGTTGTTTTTTTATGCTTGCGGAAAAAAAAACAGACGATAATTCATACTTCCAAAGAACTATTTTCTCTGGTCATGCCGAACTGGATCACGTGGCCCCTATCTGCAAATTGCAGACTCTAGATTTTAGGATAAATGACAGGCTTTGCTCAAAGTGCGGATAATAAGCAATTTTAATTGCTCAAAAACCAGCACTTCAATTTGATTGCTCAGTCAGTTTTTTGTCAGACAAAAGCAAAAATATCATAAACAGAAAACCTTTCTATCAATTCCCCCTCCCCTCCATCTGAATGTATTAAATCCTCAGTTGGAAATACAGCTTGTACTTCACAGTACAACTGGTTCATATGTAAGGTACTAAACAACAGTCTTAAATTTTTAAATGACTCACCTGCCGAGGCAGAGAGAATCCAGCTGCAATTAACATTGTACGGCATTGCGTCCTGAAAACTCGGGCTGTTAATTTCTCCACCTTCATCTGCTACAAGTCGACTACCGCAACCTAAATTTCAGTATCCATTAGCATGTTTTCAATCCAGCGGAGAGCAGTTCTAGTTGGGGCAAACCTAACCTGGTAGCATTGTGAAGGCTACCCAAATCACAGCATTGTGACGCTGCCAATTTAGGTTTGTCCCAACTATAATATGTTACATGGTCCATAATATGCGAGTTAGATTGTTTGATATACCAAACTGTATTCCCAAGAATTCTTTTTAGTGAGGTGAAGGAAAATTAGCGCAATATTTCTCGATTTAAAGCAAGTAATTCCAAATTATTAGAAATTAGACAAATTGTTAACAAAACGCTTACTGCTTTAACTCGGATTGTGGAAATGTACGCTGTATCATTCGGGAAGTGACTGCGAAACCTTCTTCTCAGATTATAGCAGTGACATTGGTTTTACTTAATTTAATAAACACATTTAATATTAAGATAAATAAATATCTTTCTGCTGAACAGCAAAGTAACGTAAAGTAACAACGTCTAAAAAATAATCTGCGAATTTGTGCTTCTTAGACGTTGTTACTTTACAGTTTCATATTGTTAATCACGTGGTCAATTAGCAGTGACAAAAACAGCGTTATAAGTACCTACACTGTTAAAAATTCAGGAAGATTTTCTGGTAATTGTTACTGTAAAATTGCATCGCCGACGCATAGCTGATTTTTACGGTAATTTATACCGGAGAAATAAGCGATCCCAGCGCCAACTGGTTGCTGTGGCCTACCGAGGAAACCGTAAAATTTTACAGTAACATTTGATTTTTACGGTAATAGTTACTGGCAACATGGATGCCAGTAACAATTACCGTAAATTTTCCGGATGCAATCACGTGCACACGTGCACTAGTGTGCACTAGTGTTGAAAATAATTTCCTTTTTCAATTCTTAATAGTGTGAGCTTTTGAGTGTAAAGTCAATCGACAAAGGGAACTTCTTGAAATCCCAAACACGTTCTGCTGTGGGGTACGAATGTGAATAGCAAAGTGAGCGATGCGTGTCCGTGGTGATGATTGATCTAGGGATAATAATCCAGTACTTTTTATCTCTAATCCCAAAAGGACCTCAAGGCTGGGGAGCAAAGCTGGGTTATGTTAGAGCCGCTATATACATAGGCTGACGCATCAGCTTAAGTTGAACCATTTTGGATCGGATTTTTCATTGTTGCACTGTTGGGATTACTACAGCAAAGTTTGGGATTTCGCCAAATTTGCCAAAATTAATATTTTATTTAATAAACAATTCACGTGCCGCTAATAATTGCTCACAGTGAGCAATCGCCAAACGCGGTAACCATAGACTAATAATAAGAGTAGACCGAGCTATGGCAACCCTTTTGCTGCTCATAAACCAAACCATGTGACTGGTGGATATCCTAGCAACAGCGGGCGTTAATCGTAGCAGACGATCAACGCCCGCGCGAAATAAAATAAATAGAGTTGATGGAACACGGAAGAATGATCTTTTATGGAGTCCGATTTGTAAATTTGTTATTCTAAGTTGTAAATATTTTGTTAATATAGTGAGTTTTTCGTTTAGATAGTATTGTGCATTTTCTTTAGTCAATTTCAATAACTCTCTAAGCAATAAAAGATGCAAGCGACCAAAAAGAATCAGCAAACGGTAAGATTTTTACCTACAATTTCAATTTAAGATACCGATTAGTACATTTTTGCGTTAACGCAAAACGTTTACGCCATTTCGTTCACGCCAACGCTGACAGCTCCAAATGAAATAAAAGTTACCGAAAACTGATCAAAAACTATTACTAATGTCAAAATAATGCATAATTAAAAGAAAAACAGTTCAATCTCTGCACCTGGAAGTTTTTTTAATGAAAACACATTGTCTTAAAATACATGTCGAGTGCCAAACTATAGATAATGCTGCCATCTAGCAACCATGCTGCCAAAGTCTTCGCCAAGCCCTTCCACTAGTCACATGATACATCCTATGAACCAATTTTCTTTATCAGTAAGAATGAGAAAGCTCGGTCTACTCTTATTATTAGTCTATGGCGGTAACTCGCCAGAAAGACAACCACTCAAACACGCGCTCCGATCGAAAAAGGCTAATCTTAAGCTGACGCGTCGGTTCGTATATATAGGGGCCTTAGATTATGTTGCTGTTCCGGTGGAACGGTGACGTAACAGCAAAATTAATTGAAAATGAGATATTCTCGTCACTGGGTCCAAACGTGGTTACCCTATTCGGAGAGATGATTGCTTTTCAACTTTTTGCCACCAGTACAGTAACTGAACTATGTTTCATTGTATGAGGTAATAAATAAAATAAAACAATTTTGTATATTTGATTCTCCTGTATGATTACACTTTTTTCAGTTACTATTACTATTACTATTCCAGGAGCCTCTGACCCCTTTCAGATAACGAAGGGCTGCGTGCCAGGCGCCTTGCCTTCCTTTTTTCAGTTGCGTTAATGTTCCAGCAGAACAGCGATATGGTCCTTGAATGTACGCCACATAACTCCTCTCTAAGTAATGGATCTGGGAAGCGATACTTCTATCAGGTGGAGTGCCAAAGTCAGGCGTTTTAGCTGAATTGTCCGTTTTTCACAAGAAGGCACGTCGCCTCGCCTCCTCGAAAGCAGAGTTCCATTTTACGCTGGGGGGGGGGGGATCGGTCAGCAATCTACGCGCTTCTAAATGAGATAACCAGACAGCCTCAACTTTAGCGTGCATTTTAATGTGCAAAAAAGTCTTAGTGTACTTTACATCACTTGTCTGTTGTCATTTTAGTCATTTACATTTTAAAAACTGCTGCTTTTACAACAAAATGCTATGATCGAAATATACCTTCTTCCGAAAACAGCGAAATAGAATCATCGGGTGCCACGTGAAGAAGCAGGAGTCAAGTGCCATCTTGTGGAAAACGGACAATAGTTGTGCTTGTTTCTGCAGCTGTCTTTGCTGGGGGCATTGCTGCAGAGCAAGAGGCGTGTAAGACTGTATCATCCGTAGTTGGGCCCTTGAGAGTGAGCAACATAGGCTGGCGGACGAGCGAGCGCCGAAGAAGCTATTGCAGCAAAGAATAATGTGCTCAAGACGTATGGTAGTTCCAGTAGATCCTATCGCTTACGCTACATGGCACTATTTGTTGTGTAACCGGGTGCGTACGTGTACCGGGTAACCTAAGTGTATGGCGCACGGATGATTACGTTAAGGCTTGAGTGGAACGTGTTAGTGGTGAGGTTTGAACCAGCATATTTTTAGTTTTGTGTTCATCAGATATTAAACAGTTTCCGTTTCAAGTGTTTAGTCTCTGTGTTTTGGAGTTTTTATTTAGCGCTGAGCTCAAGTCTTAACTGAAAACGGGAGAGAAGAAAGAATTAACTTTTTTTGCGTTATCGACTTTTGTAATGGCAACACAGTACTTTACCGCTGAGCCAGAAGGACCTCTAGGCTCAGAAGCAAAGTTCGGTTATACGCTTTCTGAATGCTCGTCACAACTGCAATCTATTACAACGTTGCTTATTTATGACATTATTTTAGGTATGATAACAATAAAGGCTTGATAACATGAAAAGCAATCACATTAAACGAAGTCTAATGTGCTGCTCACTACTTTAACGCCATATTTTTTGTTCTGTGTTCATTGGATTTTTCGGACAGCTTCCGTTTTAGGAGTTTAGTTTCTGTATTTTGGATTTTTTATGAAGCACTAAGCTCAAGTCTTAACTGAAAGCGGAAGAGAAGAAATATTTAACTTTTTTTATTATCACTTATCAGGTTTACTTACCTTTATAGCTCTTTTTGTATTTGGGGTTGTATATATCTGGAATATTCACCGAAAGCCGCCCGGTTTTGTACGATTTGCTAACTTTTTGGTTTTATCCTCCAATACCGTTTTAAAAAGAAATAAGTTCCAACATGTTAATAGGAATAGACAGTTTGAATTAATAGTTTACAGTAATAAGTGAAAGTGTTGAAGCTTTACAAAATAAGTCTTCCATGACATAAAGCAATAGAGTAAAATAAGCAAATTTCAGAGTATTTTCAAACGTTTGGAGTCGACATATTGGACATTTATCTACAAATAACAGTTTCTGACTGTAACCATTTCATTTGTTATGCTACATATGACGGACCTAACCATGTCAAAACTTCCGAGTCATGGTTTAACTGGGTATGACCATCTTTGCCCTATACTTCAAGCACTTAGCTCTACAAACTAGAAATAACTAAGCAAATAAAAGTAGTTTAGAGTACCACTAGGCTTGCCAGATTTCTGAAATGTTCAACCGAGACACCGGGATCCCCCCCCCCCCGCCCCGTCACGAATATTCAAAAGGGAACCAGGGGGGATAGTGGACTCAAGGAAATGTCCGAAGACAGTGCAAATTTTTCAGAAACAAAAGGAAAGTTCTGACCCTCCTCCCCCCCGTATAAACTTTTGAAATATGCTAGCAAAAATTATTGAAAATGAGCCTTTTAAAAGCCTTTTTTATTAAATAATTTTTCAGCTTTAGACTGAGTTGTCAGCCCCACAATTTTCGGAAACATGGGATCACAAACACTCTTGAAGGGAACACTCCCCTGGCTGTTTTTAATGTGTTTTAGAGGGTAGTTCATTCTCAATGCTGTGAATAAATAATAATTATAAGCTTAAACCAGGGGTAATAATGAATGACACAAGCAGATAAATTTAAATATTTTATTTCTTACTTTTTAATATTTGTTAGTTACTTTAGAAATACTTTGAATGAGGAACAAAAACTTGAACAATATTCACATGTATTTTTCTTAGAAGCTCTTTTTTGGTTTTAATGTTATTGTTAAAATCCTCACAAGCTGATTCGATATTAATTTTACAAGTCTATGTTTCAAATGGCAAAGTAATTATCCAAAATAATCCTTCACGGTTAATCATTTTTAGACCTTTTTTGCTCACTTAATCAAATTTGTTTTTCCGGGACATGCAAGTAAACTGGCCGGGACACTGGGGTTTTGCCTGAAATCCGGGACTGTCCCGGTCGAACCAGGACGTCTGGTAAGCCTATACAGGATCACCAAACGCTCAGTAATAGTGCTTGAATAGTTGATTATAATGGTAATATTATGAGAGAAATTACTTGAAAAATCACTCCTGTCCTACCACTTCCATTGAACCGAAAGTAACTCTTCTGCTTTTTAAGGTAAAGAACATATTGAAACGAAAATAACTCTGCTGCTTTTTTGCAAGTAAAGAACATATTGAACATCCAGTTCAATGCTGCCTTAATTGCGATTTCTTTAAAATTTTTATTTTATGACAGATTAGTGGTATTGCAGTGCCAGTATGTTGAATTTTTTAAAGAAATACAGCCTCAAGTGATAAAGTTAGGCATTATAGCGTACTTGCAGATATGGGCGTGTGAAATTCTACCGAGTATTCATGTTAACACTTAAATACCACCATAAAATCAAAAATTCAAAACTCTCACTAATGGAGGTGTTGAACCTCATGTGCGAAATAAAATCATTCAGGTAAAACAATGCTGTGAGATTCCAGGCTGTGGTGCCGTGGTCTGAGTGTTAGTTCTTCAACCGTTTCGATCGCATCTGCGGCGGTCATCTTCAGTGTTTACGTGGTCAAAGCTTCCAGGGAAACGACTTCCTATCAACTGATCAGTCGCAAGTCTCACAACATTATTGACAGCGGCCGTGAAAGATTTAGACACACGGCAGTGTGTCAGCCAAGTTCGGAAATCAGGCGACACATCTGCTAGTGTGTATCTTACACGAACCATTTCAAGCTACTTTTGACTTCCTCATTTCTCAAAAACTATTAAATCTACGTGCTTGAAATTTTGTATGTCTAATAGAGCAGACCTATAATCCTAAATTTCATGAATGTATCTCTTATAGTTATGGAATTATTACTATCTGAAAAGTGTCATTTTTTACACTGACTCACTCACTCATCAAAATGTTTACGAACTTCCAAGTGTCTCACATACTTGAAATTTGGCATAAAGATAGATTTTCATGCATATGTAAAGGGAAAAATCTAAAAAGTCAAAAAACTACATTGAAATCGCAAAAAACTACGCTATTTTTTAATAAGCATCGCGGCGTAATCACTTCGCCGCGCAATTGCAAAATATTTCGCCAAATAAATCAAAACAAATGGGCTCGTCAAACGTTGCCAAAACCAGGTTTGTTGAAGTTTTAAATTAACAATTTAATTTCTAACCAAAATGGAGCTTGAAACAATACTTAAAGTTCCGTTAAAATGAAAAATGATCCATCAAATAATTAAAATTGCAAATCTAGAATTAAGCCTTTAAAATAAAAAAGGCCGGCTTTAAAATTTTGTAAAAACTTTAGATCTCAATTAAATGCAAAATTTTACAGGAGGAGCAAAAATGGCTGCAATAATTTCAACAATTGCGAAATATTTTCGACAATTCCGCATATTTTACGATCTACGTTATGATAATCCCCTCAAACAACAAAGAAACTCCAGGCAGATTTTGAGACGAGTCTAAGCAATTTTCCTAATTTTCGAAAAATTTGAGGAAGCCAAAGACCAAGAGCTAATGTACGTTAGCCTTGCTGATAAATGGGAAAACAGATGATTATTGCCCAAAATTGGCGATTGCGCCAAGTTCCCAGTTATCAAAATGTCTTCATAACTTCTAATAAAAAGAAACCGCAAACCAGTGCACCGTAACAGCAGGGGGAAAAAAAGGAAATCATATTTGTAATATACGCTTTTGCATTTATGACTGTCTAAATTAGAACATAACCTCTTATTTAGCTTTTCAAAAAGTAATGATATCCCAACAAAACATAAATGTGAAAAAGAAGCGAAGTTCGGTTGAAATGAGGTGCTGAAAAGACGGTGTCACCGACAAAAAAAGTTCAGATCTAAACAGTTACCAAGTTCCATAGCATTTCCTCATAGAAGTTGGATTTTCCCATGTTCTTCAATTCATTTAGAAAACATTTTTTTACTTTCTTTGATATTGGATTTAAAATTTGGCAAGTTTGAAAACAAATAGTGATGATTAAAACTTGCCGCAAGTTTAAAATCCATTATCAAAGCAAGTAAAAAATTGTTTTCTGAATGAATTGAAGAACATGGGAAAATCCAACTTCTATGAGGCAATGCTATGGAACTTGGTAACTGTTTAGATCTGAACTTTTTTTGTCGGTGACACCGTCTTTTCAGCACCTCATTTCAACCGAACTTCGCTTCTTTTTCACATTTATGTCTTGCTGGGATTTCATTCTTACATCATTCAGATACATTTCATATAGGTAAACAGCATGCGTATAACTAAGTACCTTGGTGGTAATGAGCCCTGAATCCATTGCCGACATTTACTCCATCTGCAGCAAACTTCACATAAAGCTGGTTTCCTGTTGATATTATAGGCGTTGCTGGTTTTTCGTCCCCACAGGCCATCAACTTTTCTACCGCGCTGGTGCTGTTTCCGTCACGAACCTGTATTAAATGAATATTAGGTCTAAGCTTTAGAATCTTCCCGAAATTTTATACAGTAAACTCTCATTAATCCGGACTATTAAACCGGACCTCGCTTAATCCGAACAGCAGTTTAAATGTGCACACTGTATAAATAAAACGTCATTCAGCGCAATAATGTATTTTAGGTCGGATTTTGTATTTTTGCGATGCATTTTCGTATTTTTTTCTCATGCAGTGATATATTTTATTCTCTTGAATTCAAAATACAATGTTTGCTACGTACGGTACTTGGTTCATGTGCCTGGGCTCAAATTTTGTTCCATCCCTTCTTTCAAAAATCGGTATACCTGGATCCTCAACTAGTCTGGCATAATGAGGGTCTACTTATATGGACAGCTTCATTATACCGGATGTAGCAATTGTTGCACAAAACACCTTACAACGACTCCAAACACGTTAGATCCTTGTTTCATATCCTTTCAATAAAACGGACGACATGATTCCCCTTTTAGTCAGGAACAATAAGGATCTATGTATTGTATAGGTAATTTTATGATACCGGACTTAACAGTTGCTGTGCAAAACACCATAAAAAGATTACAAACACGATGGTTTCTTGTTTCATTATCTTTCGTGAATTCGGACGACCTTGATCCTATCAGTATGAAATAATGAGGTTCAATTATATGGGCAGTTTCATGGTACTGGATGAATCAATTGTTGCACAAAACACCTTGTAAAGACTCTAAACACGTTAGTTTCTCGTTTCAATGCGTGGATTTTATGAAGAACATGGACTCTTCTTCTATGTAATGCAACTAAATTTTGAAGATTTCCATGGTCAATAGTGAAACATTTGGTTTTGCTTAGCAACGGCCGTCTCTCAGAAGATGCGTCCGTTACTGATCAAAAAATATTGTTTAAATAATGTGTTTCTGGATGCCTTCAAAATTTAGAACTTTTTTACTTTTCATGTGAAATTTAACAAGAAAAAGAAGACACGTTACCTTAATTGTATAAATAAATTCATTAAAAAAATGATACATGTGTATTCTTCGATTTGGTTCTGCGTCAGTAATAGTTGAGGGACAGCTAGATATTTAAAATTTTCTGAAATTTTATTGCGGAGGAAAAAATGTTTTTCCGGTGTTTTATGGCAAAATGGAAAAATTGATTTTTTTACTAACTGAACTAGTTTTTAAGTTACTTTTTTACTATAAATAATCAGAAAAACCATAATTGCTTGGGCAAACATAAATTCGTACGTATGTTGTACAGATTAATTAAAGTCTGGGTGTTTAGTGAACTAATAAAATGTTCACTTAGTGCAATAGGAGCAGAAAGAGTTCTTTTTAGACTATAGAATCAAAATGTATACTATTTCATTTAGGCGAAACATCTCCAAGAAGTATGATCGCCCGCATGCTGACTAAATCATAAAAGGGAGGTAATAAAACTGATCTCTCCTGTTAAAGTTTTTTTTTTTTGGCTAACGGTCATAGTCTAAATTGAGTCTTTAACTTAAATAAACATTATTGCACTCACTTGCCAATTAATTAGAAACCAAGAGAGAAAAACTTCTTGCCTCGCTCGCAATGCGCAAGGGTCTGGAGAGAGTATCATGATACTGAGCATGCTCTGCTGGGCATTGAAGTGGTTCCCTGGTGTTCCTCGAGGGTGAACAAACAGCCATGCGATACCTAGATATACTGGCAGATCAAGTGCACCCTACGATGTTGCATTTTTATCCTGATGGCAACAGATACTTCATGCACAATAACGCAACCATGCATGGTGCTGGAAGTGTTGAAAAATGACTCGCTGAGCATCAGTGTGACTTCCAACACCTTCCCCGGCCAACGCGTACAACGGATCTTAACCCTATAGAAAATGTGTGGGATATGGTGAAAAGACTCAATATTTACAAGATCTGAAAAGCTGCATAGCCAATGCATGGTACTCTCTGGATATAAATGCACTCCATTAAGCTTGAAAACTCGATGCCCATGCGAATCAGAGCAGTGATCCGTGTAAAAGGTGGTCCAACAAAATATTGATCTTGTGCTAATCAGTGCTAATTCTGTATTAGCTACCAGTTTGTTTGACACTCTTGGCTTCCTTAAGAGGTTTTCCACCTCCAGCTCAGTCACTCCTATGCCGTGCTGTTGAGTGCTTAAGCACGAAACTGCAGTCCTCGGCTGGAATTGACTGAGCTGGCGATGTATTTCGTGTATTGGTCTTGGGTTTCTTATTCATTAGCCAATGAGTGAAGTATGATAGTAGATTGGAGAATCAACATCTATCCGCACTTAATCTGTTAGACGCTCAGTGTTAATTATTGAACAAAACACAACGTGGTCGTAAGAAAACATCCCCAATACATGTAGTTCTAGCTGCCTATCAGTTTAAACAATGAAACCAAGCTTTCAGGCATGCTTTTTTGAATGTTTCGAATAAAGCTGGAATGCGCTGGAAAGTTTCGAATGACAGCACTTTTCTTTTCCTTGCGCAAACAGAGTTTTAACGATTAGCATGTGACGAAAATTGCTGGTTGGAATATTCGTACATCTGACCGAAGAAACTCTCCCCACTGCTATTTAATGGTTTTTCCTACTACACATGCTTTGCACGTGATGTTTTGTAATTAAAACCTCTACTATTGTACAAACCGAACGAGTTATGCAAAGTGTGGCAAGTTTCCAACTCACTTGGGCTGTCACTAGACCTTTTTAATCTTTTTGTAAATGTTTTAAGCCCCCCGCAAATTTCACTCCACGCCAATTGTGCAAATGCAGTGTGTGTTTTTTCTATTCTCTGATCACTTTGAGCAAAGAAAAAATGAATGCTGCCATTCAAAAATTTCAAAATCATTTCACTGTTACCATAGCCATGAGCTTTTCGTTATTTTAAATCATCACAGTCTTCAGCTCATATCTTCATACTACCAAGTCAAAAAACGTGGTTCGATAGGTTAAGCGGATAGGCCGATAGACCAATCGAACCCTAGAGATTCATATACAGGGGATGTTTCCTTCGAGAACAACCTGTATTTAAGACAAATTGAATAATCTCCGAGCCTTTGACGCTACGTTAGGAAGATGTGAACTTTTGATAAAACACTTCCATAGTCTTTTCTACTTGCAAAAAGTACTCAATGGTGATATGAACGTTTTCCGACTTCAACGTCCTTACTGTTGAACCTTTTCCAAAAATATGTGTGAAGATAAAAGACAAAAAGAAACTGCATTAGTAAAACTAACCGAAACGAATCCCTTGGAACAGTTAGCTCCCTGTGGCAAATGAAAATCGTAAAATTCCAGCACCACAGTGTGACCAATTCCAACAGTTATTATCCACTCACATACGTCGTTTAAGTCGTAAGGATTTGGGTAATTAGGTGACATAATAGTGCCTTCCTCCGTAGAAAACGTACCACCGCAACCTGTAAAAAAAAACATATCTTAATGACACTGTCAGTTTTGTCTGTTTTCTTGTTTGTAGTTGAAACTAATTCCGGGTATTTTCAAAACATTAGCCGTTTTTCATTTAAGATCTTTAAACGTTTTGAAACGCAAAATTAGAGGAAAAAAAACAATACTAACCTCCTGGAATTTTTTTGATTGAAGCCGCAAATCCTTTTCCTGCCATTGAGTGATCGCTGTGAAATTCCAAAGTCATCTGATTCCCGTGAGAGGTCACGGTTTGAGGTTGGACTATTCTTCGACAAACATTTAACAGCCGAGGAGCATTTGCGTCTTCTCCACCATAAACCTGTATAAAATTTTAAAAATAATAAGAATTATGATTCTGAGAAATTAAATTTCTCGCAATCAGAGATTGCAGCTAGATTTTGAAACAAAGCTTTTTATCTTACAAGGTCCGGCTATTAATTTCCAGGACTGACGTACTGTTTGACATTTTAAACCGCAACCTTCCTCAAATTTGCGCATGCGTCAGGTCGCATCTGATTTTATCAAAATAGGGGAGATATTGATAAAAAAGATAACGAATGTGAGGGGGATTTTTTTTTTTTTTTTTTTGTTTTCCGTTGGATTCGTTTATTAGAAATGTTGGTTCGAGTTGAGGCTTTTTTTTTTAGCAGAAATGCTACCATGGTGCATTCTCTTCAACAAGCTGTCACCCCTTTTTAAAATAGAACCGTTCAACGGTGCTAGTCGCGGCTTTCGAGATCAGACAGTAACTGTAGGAGAACGAAAAACCCCAAAGATGGCGCTAATGATTGCATATCGAAGAACGCTTTCTTGCGCATGTGAAGTGTAATCGGCGCCATTCTGAAGTAAGCGGTTCTCGTGGAAAGGCACATTAAAACGTAACTCTTAAATTCCTGTTGTCGAAGTGAAAATGGAGCAAAGAATTAACATTAAATTTCAAAATTAAAATCAATTATTTCAATTAATGATAGCTTTTAATGAAGGGTATCCATGATTCAAACATGATATGCATTGTATCTTAGCTAAACATGGTTGTCCTTTAAATCTTCTAATTTTTCTTTTTTTGCCCCGCAACCTAAAATCAAGTTTAACTTATCGAAACGGTGCAATGCCGTGTTCTGTAGTGGTGCAGCATAAACCTGATTTATAGAGAATTAAACACTAACTATTTACTGAACGCAGTTTGCATCTTTTTAGAAAGTCAAAAGTATTAAACTGAAATTGAAAAAAAAGGTTTTTAGTACGTTTTAAATTATAAAAGGAATTTCACAGTTTTCTTCTTTATACTTTATTATTTTAAGAATGTAATAAAAAAAAAATGCTTACCCGAAAATAATCGTACAAGCATTCATTTCCTGCTTCCATATCCAATTCGTGAATTGTAAGTTCTACTCTGAAGCCTGGCGGGTACCATATGTGCCAAATGCACTCGACGTCAAACGGGTACCCGTGGGGGTAGTTGGGGGACAAGATGACGGCTTCGGGCTTGTCTCTTATATCTCCTCCGCATCCTAGGGGAACAGTAAATAATGATACCAAACCACAAAATAATTACCTTATCAACAGCACATTTAGAGTACAGCAGATCTTGTTTATAACGAGCCCTGATTTCGCGAGAACCTGGAATTTAGCGAGGAAACCAGACATACTTGATTGGCACAATGTTAACTCCATGGGATCATAACTTGCTTTTAACGAGCTATCTCCGCTTAAAACGAGCAATATTTTTGCGATTCAAAATTTTTTTTTTCGTTTCCAGCTCGGCTTATCCTTTTTTTGGTAAATTTTCTCTAACATTCTGTTGTCAACCAAAGTTAGTGATAATCATAAATCCTGAGAACAAGCGGTGACAGCACTTTTAATTTGTAAAGTAAAGAAACATTTAAAAATCACATTATGTGTGTGTATGCATGTTCCTCAAAAACAACAACACAGGAAAAAGACATTCAGGCAGTTCAAAGCAAATTAACCAGCTTCTTTGGAACGTAGAGATTAAAAAGGAGAAAAATAGCAACTGTGATGAATACTTATGGTTTTTATAAAACTCGTTTTTAACGAGCACTTGGTTATAACGAGCAAATATCGCGGTCCCTTTGCGCTCGTTATAAGCAAGTTCGACTGTGGTACAATGAAATCCCATCACAACGATTTTAAACGGACCGTAAATTTTGTTCGTTGTAACGGAAACTTCGTTGTATTGGAATTCCAGCAATCTAATAGAAGTTAAATCGAGACTGAAGATTTTCTTCGTTGAAACATATAACAGTTTTATTGGTATTCTTTGTAACCGGATTTCACTGTATTAATGGTTAGTAGCAATTCTGACTATGAGAACGATGCCCCAAAAAACTACACAAATCCTTATATATTATTTCTATAGCCTATTTTTGGTTTCTACGCGAGATTTTCCTCAATTCTTGATCGATTTCTTTGATTTGCACCTTATTTTAAAGTTTATCGTGCAGGCTACTGATGAAAAATAGACCCACGGTCTAAAAATAGTTTTTTCGGGCAAAAAAAACCTGTTTTAAAGAAATAGAATGAGGTTTTCGGTTAAATTTATAACTTTAACTTGCACTGTTACCGACAGAGCTGACTAGCTTGATCGGCAGAGCGTTCGACTGGTAACGAGGAGAATGAGTGTTCGGAAACGCGTCCGGACAATCTGCATCAAAAAATTAGAAAAAAATCGCGCATTGCATGAACAATGAATAACAAATATAAGGGAATACATGAGGTAGAAACGCCCCTAGCTGTTATGAAAACTTAATGCAACACGGAGCTAAATTGATACTCAATTTTAAGGTTTTTTTTAAAGGCTTTGGCTCCGGGAAGAAAATTAAAACATAATGTAAGCGAAAATATAAGTATCAGGTTTAAGATTTCAGACTACATTGGAATTGTTTTTTGTTCAGTAAAATATAATAAATCGTATGTTGAAATATAGATTCTTCTAATGAGTTTTTGACTCTTTGTACAAATAAAAAAAATACTACCTCAATTTAAAGGGTAATATATATATTTTTCTTCTTTTTGCAAAAAAACAAATAGCGTATCACATTTTTACTACATTTGAAAAGCTACGCTTAAAAAAGAACTTAGTTCAAATTATTTTGTATTTTAACCGTGCTGTTAAATGATGAACACTTGCTGCCATCTAAGTCATAACGGTTCAAACAGCCTTCGATAACAAATTGTAAAAAATTTCAAAAATAAAAACACTTCTCGGCAAGAAAAAAAATTTAAAATTACCTGTGGTTTTTTTTTTTTTTCGGTAGAGCGTTCGGCTATAAACTATCTGAACTTCGGGCCAGTTCGGGCTGTCCGACATAATAGCAAATTTACAATAATATTACGCATTACATGTACTCATAACATACAACAGATAACACACGTAATAAAATAAATGCAGTGGGAATGCTATTTGGTGTTTCTACTCCTTTATGCAGGCTACAGCTATCATTCAGATAAGTTGACTGCTAATCGAAGGGTGTTCTTCCCTTTTTTTTAAGCTTTGACTCCTTCCAGACCACTGAGCATAATGTAAGCATAAAAAAAAGTATTAGATATACCTCAAGGGAATCCTTTTTGTGCAGAAAAACATTTTCATTGTATGCTGAAATGTAGATTTTTCTAATAGCAGTGTTCGAACTTTTGTACAAATGAAAAAATACTACGCCAAATTAAAACTACGAGTTTCAACCAGTAAATCTTTAATTATTTATTCGAATACGATATAAAACATTAAAATTATTATCAACTTCATTAGTAACAAATCATTTTCTACTCCTCTGCTTTCGGCTGAAAAAAAAAAAAAAACATTTTGTCTACGTTCGAAAAATTACACTTAAATAACGAACTCAGTTCAACTGGTTTTGGTTTTGAATTTTAAGTGTTCGATTAAAAGAAAAACAAGTGCGGGCTTTTAAGCCGTACAGTTTAAAGAAGCCTGCTATTTGAAATAGTTAAATATTCAAAAATAAAAACACTTATTTTTTCAACCGAATTTATTACTTCTCTAGAATGTTTGTTTCAATCGCTACGTGAGATCTTCCTCATTCCTTACTCCAATTCCATGTTTTACGAATAATTTTAAATCGTATCATGCTGGGTAATGACAAAAAATAGACACATGATCTTATTATATTTTTTTCGGCGAAAAACTTTTTTACTGTGTTTTATTACGCATTCCTTCAATGAATACCATTCGAAAAGGAAGGCACAGTTGCTAGGTTTGTTGGAGCGTCGTACTGTTAATCAGAATGGCGCCAGTTCGAATCCGTGCTACTAAATATCTCTTTAATGTGCCTTTTTTTCCGTCAGATGCTCACATGGGCAGGACTGTATTTGCCACAACCTGTTTTTTCACATGCAAAATTACTGATTTTTAATGTGTCACTCAGCCACACTTTTAATGATATTTATATTTGCATTGAAAATACATACAACCAAAAGGGGAGCGATGATCAAATTATCACAACGTTGTATTTAACGAGGTTTTGTTACTGATGTCAAATTACATGCCTTCTTTTGTGCGCTTACTTTTTTCCGTTTACTTTTTTCGGTTTTTCTTCATAATATTCTTTCTTTGAAATTTTTAAAGAGCGAAATGCCTTATGAAACGATTCGAAGTACAGTGCGGAGTTCCGCACGGGTCGACTAGTTTTTGCCTATTTTAGGTGCTCTTAAAAGAACACGAAAAGAGAAAAAAAGAAAAAAAAAACATCTGCTTTTGGCGATGGGCCCTTTTCATTTGAATACTGGCAAGTTGCATTCAAAATATGTTTCCGCAACCCGAATTACGATAGCATCTTAGCACGTTAGTAGTGCGATAGCACGTTCTTCATCCGTTAGTTTTCGTCGAGGCATGAGAAAACCATATAAGGTATAAGCCAACCTAAGGTAAGGAGGAAGGCGGGAAAGTATAAACCAACTCAATAATTTCGTATATAAATGTGACTCCATTATGTTATGAAAATCAATCAAACTTTAATAACATCACACATAACGTAGTTACACCTCAAGAAGTCGTCGCTCAATTAATAAGAAATCTATCAAACACGATCTCGTGCGTCTTTTACTTTTTAACAATGAGGTTTGCGATTCGTCAGTTTGTGTAAAATGAAATAAATAAATATATTTAACAATTGAAATGCATTAAAAATATATATGAGATGTTGCCTTATATTATACTAGTGGTACCCGCACGGCTTTGCTCGTAGTAGAAAAATTAAAAGATATTTTGGTTCGCCTGTATATTTACAAATTATGTATGATGAATTTCTCGCCAATCGGCTTGCCCATCTTACGGTTCCATGTTATGATAACTTGGTAATTTACTCGTCCATCTTATGATAATTTTGCTCGGGAAAACGTTCTTAAAATTCTAATAGAAAAAGAACAAAATCGCTTCGAGGTGCACACCCCTATGCTACAAACTAATTTTGTGCCAAGTTTCAGGAAAATCGGCCAAACGGTTTAGGCGCTATGCGCTGTCACAGAGATCCAGACAGAAATCTAGACAGAGAGACTTTCAGCTTTATTATTAGTAGAGAAGTTTTATTATTACTAGGAATGATCATTACGTGTGGGAACATTGAAGAAGGAACCGAAACGTCAATAACGGTCAAGCGAGGATAATAAGCAATTCGGATTGCTCAACAAGAAAAAAAAATGCAACTAAAACTCAACTAAGTCATGGCAGTTTCTACTTTGCTACATGGCTCTAAGACATGAACTCTGAGTTAGGGTGGGACAAAAAAACTTTTTTTGGAAATTTGTTTTTGGATCGACTGTAAAAGTTGCTATATGGGTCTGTTATCTCCCTATAAAAATTTCGATAAATTTGCTTAATATTTAGCCGGCCCTATTTGGACTTGAAAAATTTTAAAAAAGGGCAAAAATGTACTTTTTTTCAAAAAAAAAAAAAAAACAGTTTCCAAAAAATAAATTAATTTAAAACTAGTTCCAGCAAACAGTAGTCAGTAAATCAGTTGTAACACTCAAAGATTTTTATACATTTCGTAGAATACTTAGCTGCGCCTTTTAAGACTGAAACATGGAGAAAATGAAAAAAATAAAAATAATAATAACACTAGTTTAAAACGTAGTTTTAAAACAAGTACTAATACTGAAATGTTACGTGAATGTTGCGTTACTTAGAATATACATTGAAAATTCAATTTTTTGCGACATTTGTTCGCCAATTTTAAAAAATGCACACACTCAAATAAAAATAGTTGTACAAGATGCTGATTTTCTAATCTGCGGTTCAAATTGTTTCTCCTGGTTAATAAACGGCGCTCAACTGCTTTTATCATTCCTAAGATTATTTTACTATTATTTTAGATATATATCGCTAACAGCTGGTGAAAGTGTGCAAAAGAAATTTCGCAAGGTATTACAACCCAAATTCAAAATAGAGAATCAGAACTGTTTGAACAAAACTTGTCTCTGAGTCGGGAAAAAATGAACGCATGCAAATTAAAAAGATTAAAACTCGTTATTCATGAATGGGTAAATCAATTTAAACTAATTTTCAGATATTATTTTTACAATTTTTGGATCACTAACACATTGGAAAAATAGATTTTTTATATGGGTCAAAAACTTAGAATAATCTAGTCATTCAATGTGAATTTTAAAAAGTGGCGAAAATATTTGCATAGCTGTTACAATATAGTTTGTCACTAGTATGAAGGTTGGCGCCCGGATAATTTCACGCTCTTTTAAAAGCCTTTTACTGCTCAAAATGGGTCGTTATTGTGATAAATAGGGAAAAAAACGAAGTTACATATTGTATCATTGCTTAAAGTTAGAAAAAAAAACTATCCTACCCAATTCGAATGAAAGTTTTACAATCTAAGGTATGTAAGATTTTAAAGGAACCTAGAAGGACACTGACCAACTAAAAAGTAACCGAATTGTAACATCTGGCAGGGATGAACTCAAATTTAATCGTTGAAAAATGCTTCTTACGTCCATAAGTGTTGGACAGAATGTATAGTTATCTTATTTAAGCCAACTGCACTTGGACGGTTACATAAACGGCAGTTACACTTCCGGATCTACGAAGTATAAGACCAAAGATAAACATGAAGCAGAAACGCACACGACTCTCCTGGAGCAAAGAGAAGCTCAAACAGGGGCAACAAGGATGGAAAAGTATTATATTCAGTGATGAATCTTTTTTTTTTTTTTTTTTTTGAAATATGTGTAAACAAAAAAAGGTCTTCGGGTTTGACTTTTAAAAAGAAAAGCGTATGAGAAATCTTGTGTAAGAAGTTCTCTCCACTTTGGCAAATCCTTCTTGGTTTGTGGGTGCATGAGAACTGCTGGAATTGGGAAGTTATATATATCTTAAAATAAAACAATGCGTGATTTCCGCTATTTATCAATAGTACTGCATGATACTTCATCTGAGGCACATCAGTTACGCATTTAGTGACATATTTTATGTTTCAGCAAGATTCTACTCCGTGTCGCATCTCTAAATCGACTCATAGATTTTAAACAGAAAGAGGAATTTCGGTATTAAACTGGTCAAGCAATTCAACCAATCTCAATACGATCAAGAATTTGTGGTACAGTCAAATTTAAAGAAAGCGGTTCAAGACCTGGTGCCCACCAGGACTTGAACCCAACAAAATGGAGCTCCTTGCCGCATTTAAGAGGGTATGGAAACAGTGCCAGAAACGATTAATGTAAACAAAATCCGTGTGAGAAGAGATTAAAGCATTGAATCTAGCAGAAAATAACGTATTCTAGTATCCCTTTAACCCGTAACAGGAGAGGTGAAAAAGTATGGGCATAACAGGGGATGTGAGGCTCGCTCAACTTTCAATTTTTTTTTTTTTTTTAAATCGTGTAATTGAGATAGATTCCTGTAATTTTCCTTAAGTGCTCTTTGAACTTTCATTAGAACGGAAAAAAAAAAGTTTGAATTCTGAATTAAAATATACCGAGAACATTTTACTAAAGCCTTATGATTTTTCAAGAAAATTCATATGCTGCAGTAAATAATTTACTACTCGTAATAAAATGAATCTATTACTTATTAAGGATTTTATTTTAATTGTTTAATATATACAGAACATTTTAGTATAAGAAAATTGATTATATCACGTTACGGAAAAATTTTCACAGTCCTTTAACTATTAGTATTTTTCGTCGTAATTCCAAGAATAATTCGGCCCCAGGGGCGGACTGGCCACGTGTGAAATGTGGAAAATTCCACATGGGCCGTCCCTAACTGGGGCCGTTTTCTATGCATTCAATGTGTACGTACCATTTTCCTCAATTTTATTTTTAAAAAAAAGTTCTTAGCTAGGCCGGCCGTTCTTGTGTCGAGGGCTGCAGCAGCCAGAACTGCTCTTTTTGTTTGGGGGGGGGAGAAGGGAGAGGATTACGGCCGCTCCTTTTTAGCGGTCACTCTCAGGACGTTAGTCTGTTCTTGCCTATAACTATTACCGTATCTTGTTACGTAGGGAAAACGAAACAATGTCTTTGTTGGGTGGTCTTCGGCCGAAGCGAAGCCTTCAGGGTCCATGGGTGTCTCTCGTATCTGTTCAGGATTGATGTTTCCTGGAATTCTGGTAAGGAGTTTTATTGGGGGTGGGGATCTTTTTTTTTGTGGCCATCGGAGAGGATCTGAGACTGTCTGGGAAAAGATTACATTAAACCTTTTTCTAATGAAATAAGAGAAAGGCGCCATCCTAAGAATAGAATGTATAGGAGCAAAACGTCTGCTAAAAAGCTTTTTTTTTTTTTTTTTTTTTTCATTTTCATCCTTCGTTTTTTTTGTTATGTTTCCCAGAACTTAGCAATAGATAGATCCATGACTTTCTCAACCAATTAGATAATTTTGAGATCTCCTCAATTTCGTCTCCGAGGAAAAAAACGACTCATTTGTTATACACCGTGTTGACTACTCAATGGGATTGCATGTGTTTTAAATCCAACGGTGACAAGAATCTTTTTTAGGTAAGTTTAATATTTTTAATCATCATGTGTTTATTTATTTATTTATTTATTTTTTTTTTTTTTTTGTCATCAGCACTTTAAATAATAAGAACTTGAACTATCGGTTATAATTATAACAAATTGACGGTGTTACACAAAAATGAGTCAACCCACCAAGCAGTACTTTTGAGTAAATTGAGTTCTAAGCTGAATTTCATAGATGACATATTAATTCAGAATTTGGCTTAAATTGTCTTCGTATCCCCGTAGTGTATCAGTTTATCTGCCAACATATGTGAATAACTCATTATTTTTTTGAAAATTTTTGTTGGATAACTCATTTTTGTATATCACCGTCCACTTCATCTATTTTCGTTTAACAAAGATAAAATTCACAAAAGTACAAACAGTATAAATATTTAAAACAGTGATTTCCAACATTTTTTTATCCGTCGCCCCCTTACCTTTTTTCTTGAAAAAAGCAAATTTTAGATTAACGTAAAATCGATATTAGTATTTTTTGCATACAGTGAAACCTGTGTAAGTTGACCACTCGTGGTGCAGTACTTTGGTGGTCAACTTAGACCGGTGGTCAACTTATAAAGGGCAGTAATGATTTTTTGAAATATTTTTTTTTCATTTCTCGCACCGTGTATTCATTTTTCGAGGGATTCACCCTTATTACTCTTTCTGTTCAACTAACTTTCATTGTTTAACATTATTGAAAGTGAAACCATAATTAAAAATACTATTTAAATAGTTTTGTTATTTTTTCCTTGTTTTAAACTATATTAGACACCGTAGTTTTAGAAATTCCATATGTGCCAGCTAATTTTCTTTGGCTTTCTCCTTTTTCAATTCATTTTAATATTTCATAATATTTATTAATTTCAAGTTCAACTAACTTTTTTTTTTTTGAAGCCTTTTTATGTAACACTTATAGCACAAAGAGCAACAAGCTCGACTCTCTCAGTTCATAAAGGCAAAATTAAAATGTCCTATATCTTAATCCCTTGCACCCGAAATAAGCCAGACGGGCTCTTTAGCAAACTCATATCTGCGTACCCGCAGTGCGGGGGGCTCACTTCCTCAAGGGGGCTAACGGCCCTAGAAATTCAAGAAAAAAAGAAAGAAAAACTAGCATTAAGACTTATTAACTTTACAAATAAACACTGCTGGCCACTAGGGAGATGCCGTACCCATTTTGTTGCAGAGGGCCCAAAATGTACAGCCCCGGGCCTTAGCACAATTCCAGTATAGCCACAACCTATTGCAACTGAAAGAAAACACTTTGTACTTTTCTGCTGATACCTATTTTTATTGAACAAAGTACAAAAAACTATCTCAAATAGAACAACAAAAGAAAAATAAGGTTGGAGAATAAAGAGCAGCATAAGCTTTATGCTGCTGGCTAGTTAGTAAAATGCTAGTCCGTCATCGAAGCATTAAAAACATTCTTGGAAAGCTATCAAATAATAATAATAATACAATAATAATAAATTAATAAATAATAAAATAAAATAATTTACCGTAGAAAGTTTAAAACAATAAACCAAGTGTAAGCTTACAAAGGGTTTTTTACAATACTCCAAACCAAATTTGGCGTACATTAGTGGTCAAGATAGACAGGTGGTCAAGTTAGAGGTTTTCCTTCATTTTATAAGATAGGACTAATCCCGTTCCTGACAAAATAGGTCAACATAGACAGGTGGTCAACTTACAAGGGTGGTGAACTTTACAGATTTTACTGTACTTAATTTTAATTTAAAGCCTAAATACTGTACCAATTTGATCCACTTATTGTCACACAAATTTTTTATGTTTTTTTTTCAAGAGTAATTAATTTTTGAAGGGAGATAATAAACTAAGATTATTAATGTACTTTTCAAAGACAGCCGAACATTTTTCTTTTTTTCCCCCTTTTTTTTTTGGCATAAAATTTAGGATTTGGAAGAATAAAAAACTTTGGCAGTTTAAACTTGAAGAAAAAAAAAAAGAAGAGAGAGAATGGTTTGTTCCGGTGTCCAGAACCTGCCCTGAATACGATTCGTATGCTTGTAAAAGATATGAGGATGTGCATGGCCTTCCTGAATTTAATTCATTTCTTTTTTAAACTCATGATTTTTTGTCTAAACTCTGGACCATCGATTTTGCATACGTTTTCACTTTCAATATCTGCTGTTTTGTTTCAATTTTTAAATTCTTATGATTTATTATTAATAAACACAAATTATTAGAATTTAAAAATCGAAAAAATATAATGATTTATGTTTATTACTTATGTTTATTATTATTATTATCATTTAAATTTTTGTTTTGAATGTTCATTGTCCCCTGAAGGAACCAAATCAACCCTTTGGGGATAATAGCTTCAGGTTGGAAACCACTGATTTAAAATATACTGGATATTTCACTTGACTAGAAATAAAAAGCAAAATATCCTTTTCATAACGTTCTCTTGAGGACTTTTGTTAGTTTCAAATTGAATATCAACTTAAAATTTCAGTTGACAATCAGCAATTATGCTATAGAATTTGGTAATTCATATTGAAAGTTATCCATAAGCTTTTTATGTGATTTGTTTTGATTTTTAAAGAGAAAATGTCTTACATTTTTAGATACATCTATTTAATTCTTGAATTGTTTTTACATTTAGCTTTAAATTTTATGACGTAGTAACATTCCTGAAGTAAATTTCAGTTTTGCTGGTTAAATAAACAAATTAGTTAAAGAAAGAAAAAAAAAACAGAGAGAGAGAGAAAGTGAGAAAGGGTTTACGCTACAGTAACCAATCATAATTTCCCTATATTAAGTTGGTGTTTCATGTTTCATATAAACAATCTTAATGAATTCTTAAAACAGATTAATAAAGTGTAAGGTTAAACTCTAGTTGAACATATTTACTTGCGAAAAAGAATACGCACATCTTATTGCTTTTCCCAATACATTTCTCCATTTTTCACTTTAAATCTTGGAAGCTGATAAATAAATTGTTCATACTTGAAAACGTTGAGAGTCAGTGGAATATTATTATTAAAGGCAAGTTAATATGTAGCATAAACCACACAATATACGATAAAGTACAAGGCGCGGCCAGAACTTGCCTTCTGTGGGGAGGGGAGTGGAGTTTGGTCATAACCATCGTTATATGCATATAAACTACCGTATTAAAATTATTGGCAATCTAAATCTACGTTAAAACCAAGGGCCCGGGGAGGAGACCGCAATCCCCCCATCCCATGTGTATATCTCATGATTTTCACTTTAGTTCTAGAACCTGACCAATAAATTTCATTTACTAGATAACATTTTGAGAGATACCTTTGAAAATCAGTTTTCTCACTGAGACAAAATGGCGACTTTTTCGAGGCGAAACTCTTTTTTTTTTCGTAGAGTAATTCGGGCTTATCCGATATTTAAGATCAGTTCTCACTGTCTCATGATCTGGGATGTATTCATTCGAAACTAATATATTACGTTTGGTTTACATGAAATTTTTCATTAGTTTGAATACGTACAATACAATTTTAAGAAAAGACTAAAAAAAAGAGTTTTTTCTAAAGGGTAAATAGTACCGCTCATGGCCATATGAGGTAGTGAGAAGCGAATGCCGGACATAACGGATGTTTTGTCCCCCGGACGTTTTGGACCTGGACGTTATATCCATGGACGTTTTGGATCTGGACGTTATGTCCGGTTCCCAGTGAGAAGCAAAGGGATGCAAGAGGCAAAATTAAAAATTTGGAGATAACCAGTAGTACAAATGGTAGGTGGACCCCTTCTCTGTCTTGGGGCAAGAGATAGTACTATTAGCAGCCCTGGTAGTTGCCGCTGTATAGCATGATTTAGAAAAAAAATTCAATGAAAGCCTACCTAGGATGTGATCTTTATACGAGTTTTACTCAAAACTTGAAAATGTCTTCTTACACCCCTCTTGCTTCTCACTGCCTCAAATGTATTACGTTTTGCTTTAAATAATATTTTTATTCACTTTTACATAAACGAAAATACTCCTTAAATGCGGATTTTCAAAGAAGCCACACAGTTTTCACAGTGGTTTTTTTTATTGCGTAGAGCAATTTAAGCTTGCAAATATTTTTAGAAAGTTTGATCCTTGAAATATCATTTGTATATCATGGACGTTTGCTGTACGCTTGGTTTAAATCAATCTGCTCACTAGTTTGCTTGAATAAAAAGTTAAATTAGGATTTCTGAAAAAAAAAAAAATCTGGTATTTCAGCGGGGGGAGAGAGGTGAGGGGGTGCTGGGGGGGAGGATTTTTTTTTTTTTTTGAAAAAAACACACTAGAAACTTTTTAGGTTTGGAAAACTACATCCAAACTTTTTTGGATGGGGCGGCATGAATTTTTTTTCCACATTAAAAGTTTAGGGGCAGTCCGCCCCTGTTCGGCCCTCATTATTCCTAAAACATTTCTGTGAACATTTCAAACAACTCCTAACCTCAACAAGAATATTTGCATTTCTTTTGCATAACGCGAATAAGATAAAGGAACCCCTATTTCCGCGGTTTCGCCATGTCTACTATTGCCAAAAAATTGTAACACTGAAGAGGAGGTACGGTCTTACAAACCGCTTCTAAAGAATGCAATGAAATTTAAACCAGATGCCCTTTCCAAAAGATGCTGATAAGCAAGATGGAGGTTCAAGATCACAAAACAAAAATGCTATTAGGAAAAACCATTCAATCGGACTGAAAATGAAGCCAATGCTGGTGGTATAAACTTGTTGAGCGGTTGTGAGACCGCACCTCCCCTGTTAAGGGTTAAATATTCTAATTTTTTGACTCAATGTAAATCTTCATCACTATGATTTTTGGATTATTCTGTCTAAGATTATTTTTTAATTGAGTATTGTGACGTCGTGAGTCACAGATGTAAAGATTAACAATTCCAATCTTTTCATTAAATCAAATCACACCACGAACAAGGAAGGACTAAACCCCTTTTTAAAATTAACGAGAAAAAAAAAATTTTATTTACAGAAAAAAAAAATAAAAATCGTTACATTGATCGGGTTACAAATTCAGGCAAACACAGTTGCCTCAGTGGTGGTCACAAAAAAAAAAAAAAAAATCACGGTTTCCAACGAAACCGGAGAAATGCCTAAGGGCACCTGTTTCTCTCAAGTCCTAGAGCAATCTGCTTTTCAAAAGTGTGGATCGAGATCTTTTTCGAAGAAACGGGGCTTGTCCACTAAGCCCCCTTAAAAATATCCCATTGGTGGAAACTTGGTGACGAACACTGCTACGTTGTTTTTGTAGAAGAAACCAGGGCCCGGATTCGTTGGTCGACCGGCGCCTCATTAACATGGAGCACACCTCCCCGTCTGCGGTTTTTCGGCAACGACAAAGTCGGACACCGTCCAGGGCTGTCAGGCAAACTCGTCAACACCTGGTTTTAAAACTGTCCGAAGTGGTGCCAGACAGTCTAGTCCTTTATGAAGAAGCGGTATTCCAACAAAGGCACAAAGGCGTAGAAGAAGAATAGCTGTCCGTCAGTTCCACAGAGTACGGTCGGGCATCCCCGTCGCACAATGGACGCGCGGCATCAAAAAGGGCACAGGACTGAAGATGCCACAGTATATTTGAAATGAAATGCACACTTTAAGGTCTAAGAAAGATGGCACGTTCATTTAAATATCTAATTTGCATTTATATTTGGTTAAAATAAACTTTTTTTCCAAAAAGTGGGAAGTATTCTATTATTTTGAGTTTGCGATGTATGAGCTTTGAAAAAAGTAATATGAGATTGCTCAACTTATCGGTTAATGGATGCTACAGAACAACTGTAAATACAGATAGAAAGGTGGAGTAATTGGTTTACTTGAGACATACTTTTACAGTGGAACATATGTCTGCTGCTTGCTAATGAGTTGCCAATGAGGCATCTTATTCTAGAAATGGACGGTTGCACAAAGGACCACATTCATATTCTGGAGCTATCGGACAGCTCCTCAGAGATTGAAAAAATCCAGTGGTCAAATTTGATAAAATTGGCTTCAATTTTCTGACTTTGGATATGAAAGATATAAAAAATTTAAGTACTGGACAACAGTATTTGTATCGAATCTGTCTTGCCGTAAAAGATGGTAGTTGCTCTTCTACCGTGGCTTACAGAAGCCCAGGCAAACTCAGTCATGCAGGATGGCTGACAACTGCAAACCATTTGTTGCGCTTGTATATAGGCACTCCAAGTCCATCAGAAAATCTTACACTGCTTGTAAAGTATGTAATTCTAGTTTATGCGCCATTGTGGTTTGAAATAAAACTGAAACCGATCTGCCAGTATGGTGCCCAACATTTTTAGAAAATGATTTCTCTTGCAAGGCAGTTTCCAGACAAAGTTAAGCAGATAAATTTCAAAGTTTTCTCAAGTAATGTGTATTTCGTTCACATCACGAACAGTTACTGTTGACAATGTGTTTTGACTCTAGAAAATACATCCGGGAATTAGCAGTTAGGCGGGTTCTCAACTCTAGAAATAAGAAGACGAAGAGCTCGAAGGTGTACGATTGTTTTGCGTCCGAAACTCAATTTTGAAGCCGTTGATTTAGTTGATTGGGAAAACTGTGTTGTCGGAGAGACATCTCTTACAATACATCTAAAAGACCAAGACTTCAAAGAAAAGTGCGAAGAACAGAGTTAACTTTCCAGACATTTTATTGTCACATGCAGGCTGTGGAAAATTGTGTGAAACTAAAACCTGAAACTGCAATACGAGTTTGAGGGGAAACTGCACGGAGCGATTTATTCGTGCCAAACTTCAAGCTAGGAAAGAACTTCCATCATTTGATAATAAGGAACAATATTATTCAAAAAGATTGTATTCATTATGCGTGGGGTGTTATAAATTGAATTTGTAGATTTTTATTCAAAATTTCATTCTCTCTATATGTAATTCTAGAAAATGTATGATGCTATTGCGTGATAATAATTACTATGATTAATAGTGCTGTTTAATTAATCAGTCTATGAATAAATTTTGAAAAATGATTTTCATAATAGTTTTTGAAGAAATTCCATATTTTTTTTCATTTTTCTCCAATTTTTGATGTCAGAAAGGTGCGATTAAATACTCATTAAAATCAATAATTTTATGGACTCGTACTGGCTTATTATATAACATTTTCGTTGCATTCCAGCAAAATATTTGGAATTCATTGAAAAAAAATGAGCAAAATTCATTTTTTCTTTTGTTTTTTCAGAGTAAAATAGCGCCGGCTAGATAATTTTTAATATCTAAGAATTTTTTGTGAGTTCTAATTAACTCACTACGCAACTTTTGAGCGCTATCAAAAAATGAATTTCGAAAAAAAAATTTTTTTTCGGCTTATTTCGGCCCACCCTACTCTGAGTGCCAAATGATAGAAGCAGAATCCAGGCAGCTGAAATGCTGTACCTGAGATCTCTTAAGGGCTGCATACTTGTGGAAAAAAATAAAAAGTGAAGATATTAAAAGATAATTAAAGATTTTTAGCCTATGTGGAAAACTTAGGTCTTATCCAATGTACTAAAGAAAATTAACTTCCCAGAGCTAAGTTCTACTCTAGGCCAAAAGGCAAGCGAGACCTTGAATGGCCTAAAAAAAAAAGCCAGACCAAGAACATGATGATGATAATGTAAAAGATTTGAGGATGTGGTGACCTGATCGGTAAGGTGTCGGTCTCGTAACTGGAAGGTCATGGGTTCGATGCCAGCGGAACGAGGATCCTCCGTGCGCATTAATGGTAACTCAGACACGTTAAATATGTTCGTTGTCACACAATCCTCCAAGTTCTCATTCCAAATAAATACTTCCGTGGGTGCTTATTTGTTTCGTACCTTAAGGTACGAAACATAAGGTCAATCATACTCTATCTCTGATCGTTTGAATTAAAATAGACTGGATTTTATCACAAATTCGAAACAAGAATTAAAGTAAAGGGATGCTTTTTACATAAAAATTATAATACGTTGATCCAATTTCTACGCCCAAAGCGCACAAAGGAAAAATTTAAAGGAGACTTATTATTCCGATGTGACTTGAATTTAGAAAAATGCATATGTAGTGTCTTATAACACCACTTAAATGACTCTGACAAGTCAACAAATGCGCACAAGTGAAATTGGTCCTGCTACTATTTATTATGATAAACCCAAAAGGGGGACTAAATTTAATCCTGGACTTAAAATAAAAGTATAATTAAAGAGATGCCTTCCCAAATGGTTTTTGAACAACCTATTCTTTATATTCAGTAAATTACCGCCCATTAGCCAGGGCTAAAGCAGAAATACATGAAATACACCGCCAGCTCAGTCATTTCCAGCCGAGGACTGCAGTTTCGTGCTTATTGTTTCGCACTCTTGGCTTCCTTAAGAGATTTTCCATCTCCAGCTCAGTCACTTTCCTTTGCCGGGCTGATGAGTGCTAATAAGCACGAAACTGCAGTCCTCGGCTGGAAATGACTCAGCTGGCGGTGTATTTCCTGTAAACTATTCTTTATTTGAATCTTTGAAACTGCGATTATTCATATCATTGCACTCAATAATCACTTCATATGTTTCGAAGAATGAATAAATACAGTATGACCCCCGATTTAACGATTGTCAAGGGACTGGAAAACGTTTTCGTTAAATCAGGGATATCGTTAAATCGAGGAGCATATGCATTTAGTGCAGTTAAATTCGGAGCAGTTAAATGTTTCATTAAATTGAGGAAATCGTTAAATCGGGTATCGTTAAATCAAAGCTATACTGTAATAATATTTTCTGACATAGTTACATTAAGCAATCTTATACGAGCAATATATATAAGGCTGCCCAACGAGACTCCCTGCCCGTATAATTTTGTATATAGCTAATAATCTATTTGGATAATAGCTAATAACCTTGACTTCTATTACAAGCCAAAAAAAATTTCAGAAGCTCTACAGACGAAATCCGGCGAAGGCTGTCTCAGTCATCCCCCACCATATGTTCATCAATTTGACTTCTATGTCCCGTATCAATTGACACCAAGGTTCAAACATTTTCTACGTTGTCCATTCATCTTGCATGTCGCCTACCTTTCTTTCTTATCCCCCCCCCCTCTTTTTGAAAGGTTATTTACAAGCCTTCCCTCTTAAAGAAAATTTGACAATGATGGTAATTTTGAATGAAGAATTTCAATATCGTCGGCTGTTTTTCTGTCCAACAAGTCATTGGATTCATCCAGACTTTAACACACATGAATAAAATTCCTCTATGAGGCCGTACAAGTTCGTGACCATCTAAAGCAATATTATACTCAATCACTTACCTTTCATACTCCATTCCAATCTGAAGCCTTCTCTTGTGACGGAGTGGTCTGTGACAAGCTTTACAATGGCAACGTTCGTTGATGTTGTGATGGGTGCAGGAGGCTTTGTCAAACTCCCACAATATTTACTCAAGGATACTGGCTGCATATTCTTGACTTCTGAAATCTGAAATGTTTAAGACACCTTTATTCAAATAACCTCCTCTTAAAATTAGGACTTTGAAAAACATGATTAACTATTTCTTAAACTCAGAGAAGTCTTAAATCACAAGACCTAAATGCACCAAATTGAAAACTAATTGCTTCTACCTAAAGCTGCTTTATGTTGCAAAGTCCATCCCTTAGTTATAGTAAAATGGAAAGACTAAAAACTTTCTGATTACCAATCCGTACATATTGCGTTAAATGTAGTGCATCACATTTGTACATTTTTCTCGTACTTAAGTTTAACCGAAAGGAATGTTAGGAAGAGGGCCAAAACGATGGTCCTTACCTGCAGTGTGGCAACGGTTTGCTTAATTCTGTGTTGTGGCTGTTTACACTTCGCATTGTTAATGACTACCATTATAATTTTAAATACTAGACTTTATTAAACTTGCAATCAAACATCGAACTCCAAACAGCTGCCAGCAACTTTTTGACAACCTTAAACTGCTTTTAGGTCACTAACTGAGTCTATGAATCTGTGAGTTAGAAAAATATCCGAAACGATCTTACCTCTACATAGTCGTTGTCACACGAGTTCCCTCCTTCTAGGGTAAAATGTGAGAAAGCCAGTGAAATGTTATTTCCTTTGGGAGCTCGGATGACCCAAGCACAGTTTTGGTTTCGCGGGTAGTTGCTGGGGAAGTTGGGGCTTTCTATGACTCCACGTCTCTGAGTGAACTCGTTCCTACAAACTGTCAACAGAAAGAAAACGCCATTCTTATGGTCCGAAAGGACTTTTTTTTAAGTGAAAATTTAATCATTGCACATAAACTAAAACAGTTTAAACTATGACTTTATTACACAGAAGTTTATGTGAATTTAGAATGTCAACGTCGGCAATTGTTTTTAGAAATAAAAAATAGATATCAATACTATTTAAATTCCACATAGGAATTAATAGTGCCAAAATTTAAAAAAATGTACAAAAAAAAAAAAAAAAAAAAAACAGCAAACAAATCTAAGAAATGCTCACTCAGAAAATTCCGAAATGTCGTTAAATATTTCCAAGCAACGTTGGAAAATTTCACGGGTATCCACCATACTGTATAAAACAAACATGTTTGTGAATAGTCTTTGGAATCGTTATAAGTTGTATAAATGACGATTTCTCACTTCAGCAGAATGCAGAAACGCCAGTGCAAAGATCTACTCAGCTTCTTTTTTAAGTGTTACGCCTTCAGTTAAGTTGCGGCTCAGCTACAACCATTGATCTCCATCCCCATATTAGAGCAAAATGCAGTCGCTGGTTATTGCAGCGTTGCAAAAATTGCAAACAAGTAAACTCTTCAGTATTTGCTTACGACTCTTCCTCAGCTTTAGCCAAATTAACTGTAGGAGCTTTCCAGGTAAATTGAGAAACTTCCAAGCTATTGCTACTTACATGTATAAATTTCATTGGAAAGTTCCTGATTTATTGTAGAAACTTGACTGGTTTTTATTATCAAAGTTTCTGAATTTTCCCGAAATATTCCAAAAGAATATCAGGAAGGTTACTAAATCTTAGCGGGAAACTTCCTGTTTTATGCCAGATATGTCCATGGAAGAAATTAGGCACACTAGTGGCGAAATATTTTCAAGCAACGTCAGTAAATTACTTTAGGGCTTTAGCCTCAATCTGTTTTGCAAATTAAGCTAGAATGTAACGAACGCGTTAGCATTAAAATGTACAAGAGTCTGACGCAGTGGGAACTGCATCGTAAGTCTGAGAATTAACTGGGTAGTTTTCATGGTTTCATTGTTTGATAACGACCTTAAGCTCCTTACCAAGTCCGTTACTAAATATATTTTATTGCTAATCTAAAGACAATATATTCCAACACAAGTCAATGTCAGCATGTCAACCCTGCACGCTAAGTCCAATGTTCCACCGTAGAATAGAGCGCAACCTTTAGTTGTTCAGCGTGATGCTGTTGGCAGCTTCCTCAATTCTTTCACGCATCTGACGCAGAATTGAGACTTTAACCCTGTATAAAAGAGTTTCATTCAATTCCAAGCGATGGAGCCAAAATGCGTTTTACCAGCTGGATTGGTTTGATTGTCAAATGTTTTAATTAATTTCGTAACTAGCACTCTTTTTACAGGGTGTTCTGAAATAGACTGACTGTTTTCAAAAATTTATAACTGGACAACGGTTAATGATAAAAAAAAAAAATAAAAAAATAAATTATTACAGAAAATTAGTGTGAAGGGCAGTAATTTTTCCCCCCCACGGAGTTTTAAATTTTAGTTCAAAAATTTTTCAATAGATGGCGCTGCAGATAGCCTGCAAGTCAAAACAGAAGAATTGAAATTCACCGATTTTTCCTTCGATTATTACAAGTGATTTCAGCCGACGATCGATATTTTGAAAAAAAATTTATGCAATTTTGTTCATTAAAAACTTTTTGGGAAAATTATGATGTAATGTTCAATTTTTCTGTGGTTCACGGGCTTACTATCTGCAGCGCCATCTATTGGAAAAGTTTTGAACTAAAATTTGCTACTTAAGAGGGAAAACATTTACGACTTTCAAAATGAATTTTCTGCAAGAATTATATTTTTATCATTAAACGTTTTTCTGTAATCAATTTTTCAAAACAGTCAGTCTTATTCAGGACTCCCTGCATTTGTTTTGCCATCCAGTTTCTACGAAACGCTGCCCAGTATTTCTTTTAAGGAGAGCATTTTTTCACACACATGTAAAAGAAATCAATACGTTAGTGTCTTCATAGAATGGAATATTATTTCTGTTCACTCTGTATGTTCGCTGTTAGAATTACAAATCTAATGGAAACAAACTGAGCGATTCTCACTATTTGAAGGCATGACATCTCAACAATTACAGTCTGTTGCTTAAGACCAACGTACGACATCTCAGAATGTTTTACCACGGTTCGAATCTGAATTGACATTTTCTGCAGAAAAGATGTTTTTAAGGCAGAATACATTGTTTGAGACACGCAATAAATTATCAAATAGCTACATCTTCTAGCAAAAGTCATTAAGTCCACAAAAAATATAATAAATCACTGCAATGAATAAGATTTCTCTGTTAGTTCTTCCATAATACAAAACCAACAATATAATTAAAAAGTTACATGAATAAACTTGGCTTAAGAACTAGGAGTAGGTCTAATGATTTTTGTTATTTTACCTAACGATTAAAAAGTTTAAATTGACAATGTTTTAGACATCCTAGACTTTTACCTGGAACACCAATGTCCAAATCCAATGCCCATTACTAAATTTCATTAGATCAGCTTTTTAGAAATGTCTACGTCTTAAAAACCCACTTTCAGAGTAGCTTGTAAAATGGTCATTTTTCTAAATTTTACCTGCTTGGTATGTTAGATGAAAACCTCCTGCAGATGTAGATGCATCAGTCCGGAAAACGACCAACAAAGTATTTCCCGAAGATGTAATAGCTCCAGGATTTGACTGATGGTTGCACATACGCACGAGACTGACAGCATTTGTTGTTTCACCATCAAAGATCTGAAAAATAAATTTGATTTTTGTTTCTTCACTGTCTTTCATACACGGAAAAACATATCTCTGTTCCTGTTTGCATTCTGCTGACATTACAATACTTATCTAACAAAACTTTAGTTGCTGTAGGAACCGTACTGTTTGTTATAAATAAGGCTGAGTAGTATATACAATCATATAAAAACAGATTCTTTGAATATATTTTGCGCAGACAAATTGTCACGACGCTTATTGAAGCGAATAAGTATGGAGAAAATTATTAGTTTTAAAAATTCGTAGAAGAAAGCTAGCTATTTACTTTCGTAAAGACTTAAAAGTGACGTCTGAAATGAAGATAAAACGCAGACATTTTGATGGCTTTAAAATATCTGCAGAATAAATGCAGACATCATAAAATTGCATCTTGAGCATTCAAAACTTTTGCAAACTTTTATGGGAGTAGAAAAATATGACAATTTTTAAAAAGAAGAATAAAGAGGGGAATGAAGAGAAAAGGCAGACATTTTGATGTCATCGAAAAATTTACAAAAGTTTTAAAGAATCTGTAAGAAAAGGTTTGTTTGTTTTTTTTTTGCAGAATTTTTGACGATATTTTTTAGCTGGGTTAAGCTTAAGCATAGGATAAGGATGTGGTTGATGAGGAGGTTACTTCTTGAAGTGAAGATGCGTGGTAAGTAAGTCTCCACCTGCCGTTTTCCCTTAATAACTTAAATCGTTTAAATGTCGAAATGAAAATTCTAGATGCAAGGTTCTAAGTCATGTGCCCCAGCCCTATGTTAAATAAAAATCTGTTACAATGGATTAACTGTCTGGTCTTTTGAATTCCACCACACTTCTAATGTTCTAATTGAACATTTCGCTTTTCAATCCCTATACTAACTCGAGCCTGGGTACGTCGGCGACTCAAGCCCCGTGACAAAATATTGCCGTAGCCGTCGAAAGGTAAAGCGCAGTATCCGCAGAAAAAGTTTTTGAGAAGTTTGAAGAAACACGTTTTGGGTTCCCCACTAACAATAATAATAGTTAAGTGCTAGAATTTGACGTTTTTACGGGTTTTGTGTTTAGCGTACAATAAAGCAAAAGCAAGATAGATGATAAAAATGCAAAAAATAAATAAATAAATAAATAAATAAAAATAAAAAAATAAAATAAAATATAAAATAAAATAAATAAATAAAAAAGAAAAATATGCAGATACAGCTGTTTTGCCTTTCCACAGCTGTATACTAGTGGCTTGGTTAATATCGTCTACTTCAACGTGAGATAGACCCTCGCATTTAACCTGATCTTGCCACTTCTGACTTCTTCCCTAAATTTGCGAACCCATCGAAGACACGCAACTTTCGTCTGTTGCATCCCTCCCATAAACTTAACAAATATTGTGCCATGCTGCAGCTGTTTTCATTTAACTCGTATAACAAACAATGTCCTACGTACACCTTCCACGATACACATTCTAAGATTTTTTTCGATGATTAACTTCGCGACACAAGGTGATTTTATGTGTCATACATCTACATGTTTGTTTCGCCAACTATTTACGTCATTACAATGTCACGCTTTGTTGAAAATTTGTATACACAAAAACGAGTAGAACTTTTGCACTCACCAATAGCTTTTGAGATATGAAAAGAAAAGTGAAAAAAAAAAAAAAAAAAAAAAAATACGCATCGAATATCCAAGATGGCGAGGCGAGTTCTTGCTACTTAACGGCCATATTGTGACAGGCAACGCCCAAGAACATATTCCTTTAGCAAGAATTTTCTATGAAAAATGTGTTTTGTTCAAAGAAACAGATGTTTTGCGGTGAGATCTTTGAGGATAAGCATGTGACTTAGATACTTTTTAGTGTTCTAAAGTTTTATTTAGTTCAGTTACTTATCATGAACAAGTGCAGTAATACAGAATAAATGTTGCGGTTTCTATTCACTTTCTTGGTTACATTTAATATCGATAAAAATACAGGTTCCAATGAGTAATTCAGGTAATCTTTATCTTTATCTTTTCTTTACTATTACTATACTACTAATAATAAAGCTGAAATACTCTCTGTCTGTCAGGATCTCTATGACGCGCATAGCGCCTAGACCGTTCGGTCGATTTTCATGAAATTTGGTACAGAATTAGTTTGTAGCATGGGGGTGTGCACCTCGAAGCGATTTTTCAAAAATTCGATGTAGTTCTTTTTCTATTCCAATTTTAAGAACAAAATTATCATACGATGGACGAGTAAATTACGAAATTATCATAACGTGGAACCGTAACACGGGAACAAGCCAATTGGCGAGAAAATGTAAAATACATTATTTGTAAATATACAGGCGAACCAAAAGACCTTTTAATTTTCTATTACGGGCAAAGCTGTGAGGGTACCACTAGTTGATTATAAAGAAGAGGGATTTATTTTATTCAACTTTCAGTATTATTATGTTCAATTTTTGCAGTTAGCCAACATATAGTTGAAATACAATTATGAAATATATGTGTGAAGAAACGAAGGAAACTAACTTTCGAAACACTTAAATGACATACAGAATATTTTATCAGTTCATGTTTTTTCCTGCTTTTCTTCTAACTTCAAAAAAGATGATTAGCTACATTTAGAAGTGGGTCTGAAGTTAACTGCAGATGTTTTGTGCTTACTTTATGCACTATTTTCACAAATTTCAAAGGTTTATTTTTAAGTCTAATAACTATGACAAATACTATTCAGTAATTAATAAGATTTAATTTCCATACCTGAACATAATCAAAACGGCATTTCGGGTGTGTTTCTATGTCAATGTCAACAAATGCTATGGTTATGACAGAGCCATGGTTCACCCTTATGAGCCACTCACAAACAGCATTGCTTGGATAAGCTTGCGGATAATTTGGTGACACTATGCTACCACCTGGAGATGTCAATAAGCCACCGCAACCTGATGAAAGCAATTATGCAAAATAAATATCTATATAAATAAAACAGAGAATATATATGTATATTTATATGTGTGTATGTACAGGTAGTTGTCAAAATAAAGGAAACACCTGTGAATAAAAGTGACATTTTTCAAAGCGCTTCGTAAGCAATCAAGACTAAAACTAGGTGTCTGATTGTTTTATAAATGGCAATGTTCATATTCTGGTAGTATATGGTGGCTTAATTAAACTTCAAGAATTATTGAATTTTTATCAAGCGCTTGAAATGTCGGACTTCTCAAATTTTAAAAGAGACCAAATTGTTAGAGCGCGTCTAACTGGAGCAAGTGTAACTGAAACATTTCAACTTTTTGGCGTTTCTAGAGGCACAGTATCTAAAGTCATGACATCATTCACATAGCGCGGTTAGAGAAGCTCGGTTAAGCAAAATAGTGGGCGGAAAGAGGAGCTCGGTGAAAGAGGTCGGCGGATATTGAAGCGGATTGTAAGGTCAAAACGCACATCAGCAGCAAAAGTGACCACAGAACTCAATCAACATCTGGATTCACCAGTGAGTGATTACAGGTAGAAGGCACTTTTATAAACAGAACAGTTACGGAAGAATGTACAAAACCTTTGTCACAGATGTGATGATCGAGAACTCGAAATACGATAATCGAGAACTCCAGATGTGATAATCGAGTTCTCGAATGATCTTGAATAATCGAGTGATTCAATAATGAGAACTCCATTATGCCCATCACTAATAGAGGTCTTAGTGCGATCCCTGGAAATAGCATCAATTCTTTCGCGTGGCACTACTATCATCGGATGCCAACACAGTAGACTCCCGCTCAACCGGCCTCCGTTTAACTGGATCGGTGGTTAAACGGGCCTACAGGGGAGTATAAAACGGTATTATACAGAGTGATTATAATTAAAGTTCCACTTTCAAAATGCTGTAAAAATAAAACCACTGGTCAAAATGACCTCAAACTTCAACGAAATATTATCGAAGAAGGGGGAAAACGAATGGCAGAAGAAAAATAAATAGTTCGAATTTTTAGCAATAGATGGCGCTGCAAGTGTCAGAATATGTAAATCCAAGACCTGTCATGTGCACGACTCATTGAAGTTGGTATAAAAACGCCAAATGCACGTTTTTTTCCTCATTTCGCGTTTGAGAAGTTCACTATGACTGTCTCAATGAAAGACCTGGTCGTCCCGATCACCTGATCTTAACCCGTGTGACTTCTGGATATGGGGCTATCTGAAAGCTGTTGTGTTTTCACTGCTCTGATTGCAAACTTTGCTGAGCTGAAGGCATGCATCGCGCAACACATTCTAAATGTGACCCTGAAACACTTCAATCAGTCGTAGAACATGCTGTTTCTCGATTGCAACTTGTTACTGAAAACGGGGTACATCATTCTGAACATCTTTTGCGCCAGTCTCACGAAAATTAAAGAGACCGATTTGATTTTTACTGATGCTTTTTATGCGGTTTTCGGCCTCAGGACAATTAAAAACCGAATTTTCCCATCCGATGTGATATGACCTTGCCGTGTTGGATGGGCTTACTTAACAAAAGGTATCACACCTGTACCCTCGTGCACGCTAAGTAGTACGGTGTGTTAACGTTTAGTTTACACCTTAGGTAATATTTTATGATTTATTTGTCATTTGTAGTCGACCACTATTAAATTACGATGCTAACAGCGCCATCTGTTGCTAAAAATTTTAACTGTTTATTTTCTTCTGCCATCAAGTTCCCCCCTTCTTCGATAATATTCCATTGAAGTTTGACGTCATTCTGACCAGTGGTTTTATTTTTACAGCGTTTTGAAAGTGGAACTTTAATTATAATCACCCTGTATATTTGAAGTGGACATAGTTGTTTTATAAAATGCAAAAATTTCTTTTCTAATGCTATGTTTATGGTATGAACATGGTGTAACGTAAAGTCATATACCTTTTCTATTGTTTTGTAGCTGTAGTCTGATTTCACTTAAAATACTTTAAACTCTTTAAAACACCTTTAATTAAACTGCACAATGTTTAAAAGCAAACATAAAAATAATTAGTAAATAATATTTTAACGAAACTAAACTGTATAATCATACTTCAAGTTTTCAAGAAACAAGAATTAACAAATCTAAGTGAAATCAAATGCAAGAAAGAAAGAAGAACAGCAGATGAACTAAAACCGGGCAAGTATTGTATATCAGTATCGTCCGGCGCCACCAACAGTCAAAATGAAAGTTAAGTTGAATATTGCACACCGTTATAGCAAGTATCCGTGTACACAAATCTTTTTTTTTTTTTCAAAACTAAAATTCATAGCTCAAATTTTTGTTACAAGCTTTTCATCTTATACAATCCCGATCCCAGAATCCTGAAAAAAATTCCACTTATTTCTATTTTTATGTTTTTTAGTCATAACAGCTGTAGGCAGTGGCCGATACAAGGGGAGGGTCATGGGGGTCATGACCCCTTAAACCGGCGAGAATAGTATTCGTCCACAAACACAGTATGAATAAAATGTAAACAATTTCATTTGTCTTTTCAATTCTTAAATTATTTTTGAAAGTAAGTTTTTCAAATGTCTTCTTTCATCGCTAATGAAAGTAATTCTCAATGTTTATGCCTATTAGGAACCCTATTTCTGACTGATTTCGTACTTTTTATTGACATTCAAGCATTTAAAAAAAAACTTTTCGTGCCCAAAGCCGTAGGTTTGTACGGGGGGGGGGGGAGGGAGGTGAGCCTTTAGCATGACCCTTCTCTAAAATGACAGTCTGTATCCGCCCCTGTTTGTAGGTGGCAAAAGTTGCCCCCGTATTTGGTGTTGTTTTACCCTATAACTGTGTGACTTAGAGCAGGAATTATAAATGGAGGAAGTATGTCCAATCATTAGCTTAGCAAAAGCGTGGCCAACGATCTCAAGTCACGTGACTTGACAACGACGAATAGTTGGCACGTTTTGCGTTAAACTAGCGAAACAAACCTGCTTTCTTTCAATTCTTTGCTTTAAAACCTATCACGTAACTTGGCGCCTTTTCTCACGAATGAAAGTCTTTACTCCCTCCATTTCATCTCTTCTCGATGCTGTGTGACGTCACTGTTGACTGACATTCTTAAGTTGATGAAACCGTTGATGAATTTACGGTGACTTTGACGGTTTCCTTAGTAGAAATAAGATCCCGGATGTATTCAGCTACTTACCTGTAGCAGTGTTGTCGTAGTATATCTCGAAACCCGGTGCACTCATAGACCGATCTGATTTGAGCATGAGTCGAAGGATGTTGCTGTGGGATCGGATGGTAGATGGTATAGTATTGCCGCAAAATTTCCCGAGGAGGGGTGATGTCGTATACGCTCCATTTCTAAAAATAAAAAAGAAATGAATCCCTTGTGTCATTATTCATTTGTCAATTGAAGGGTCTGCAGCAACAAAGAGTTAACTTTCATTTTTCGGTCGTTTGGTTCAACAAGGAGTTATCTCCGGTTGATGGTTCTCAAGTTCGTATAGTTCAACAAAGAGTTATCTCCAGTTGATAGTTCTCAAGTTCGTTTGGTCCAACAAGGTGTTATCTCCGGTTGATAGTTCTCAAATTTTTCGCTAGAATGAGTTAGATGCTTTATTCACTTGAAGCAACAGGGAGTTAACTCCAGGAGATTTTCCAACAACCAAAAATGGAGTTAACCATTTGTTGCTGCAAACCCTTCAATCTGCTTAACTTTAGGGCCGTTTCCATGGACGCTTTCGACCCCGGAAAAACCTGCTTTGCACCGCATTCCGGTTATTTGCGGGGTTTGTGTGGAATATTTCTACTCCTGCTAGCTTCTGGAGTGAAAGCGGTGTTTTTACCCAGAATGCATTACGCGAAAAACAAGTTCGTCTACTAGCCACTAATAAGGATGCTGTGTAAAAACCGCTTTCTCTGGTATAATGGGAGAACCTCTTTTTACATGGAACCGGAAATTTTTCAGTCGGTTTTTTGTGGAGTCAAAGCGGGGATTTACCGGGTCGAAAAGTGCGTTATAAACGCGGCTTTTGAGGCTAACGCTTATCTGCAAAAGCGCGCATCCCTGAAAACTAACGCATGCGTTCATTCCGCCTGTAAGCCGGAAGTTAGCCTTTTCATCTTATTCGTGGTCCGACAGTAATAAGGGTATCATAATCGGAGAAAAGCTCATGAAGTATTGAAATGATTAGTTTTTGAACTTTTATCAATAAAATGATTTTCCATAAAGATTTCTTGGGATACTGCATCTTTTTAAGTAACGTAAAAAACTTTACTGAACAAGAAACTGTATCACTTCTTGAAATCTTTATAAAAGCCCAGTTTCCAAGAGGTTTTCTAGTAAAGCTACAATGTAGATCAGATGTATAGACGGAGATCAAGATTTCGTTACTGAATCGCTGCTAGAGACCTTTATTAAAGCCCAGTTTCCATGAGATTTTCTAGTCGAACTGCGATGTAGATCAAGATGTGTAAACTAATATCAAAATTTTATAGCTGTATCGCCGCTAGAAACTTTTATGAAAGCCCAGTTTCCAAGAGATTTTCTAGTCGAACTGCGATGTAGATCAAGATGTGTAAACTAATATCAAAATTTTATAGCTGTATCGCCGCTAGAAACTTTTATGAAAGCCCAGTTTTCAACAGATTTTCTAGTAGAACTACAGTGTAGATCAATATTTATAGACTGAGATCAAGATTTCATTGCTGAACCACTGTTAGAAACTTTTACGAAAGCCCAGGTTCCAAGATAATTTCTAGTAGAAATACAGTACAAATCAAGATTTACAGATTGAGATCAACATTTCCCAACTGTATCGCTGCTAGAAACTTATGAAAGCACAGTTTCCAAAAAATTTTGAAGTAGAACTACAATGTAGATCAAGAATCCTCGTAATAAAACTTTTGCTTTTTCTTTCTTTTCTAGTATTTCTTTTCTTTTCTTTTTTTTTTTCAAATACTTCAAAAAAACTGTTCAACTCAAGCAATGAAACATGTAAATGAGTAGCGCTAGAAGATAACTTGAACAAAAGAAGGAAAAGAAAAATATTGTTAAAATTAGACTCAATATTTATTGAGAAACAAGAAGTTTTGTCTAGAACTATACGAGCCTACTTTCCCGTATACCCATACTTCTTTCTAGGACCTGATCAATATTCACAAAAAAATTATTAAATAAAAACAAAAAACCCGACTGGGTAAAAACCAAAAAAAAAAAAAAAACCATAAAGGAAAATGTATAAGCCCAGTAGTTTAGAATGTATAAAGTACTACTGAATAACTACACCGTTGAAATAGTTTTATTACCGTAAACAGATAAGACAAATCATAAATTCAAAAGCAGAATAAAAGGATAACAGTCGGGCCCATTCCTTTCCTATTCAAGGATCCCCGTAAAACTTGAATGGGCCCCGACTGTTGATCCTTCTATTCTGCTTTTGAATTTATGATTTGTCTTATCTTTTTACGGTAATAAAACTATTTCAGCAGTGTAGTTATTCAGTAGTACTTTATAAATTCTAAACTACTGGGCTTATACATTTTCCTTTAGTTTTTTTCGTTTTTACGCAGTCGGGTTTTTCGTTTTTATTTAATAATTTTTTATTTTACACTTTTTTGGTTAACTTTCATTGACAGTTATTATGATTATAAGACGGTACATTTCGCAACCTTGTCATTTCATTGAGAGAGTTTGCTTGTATCGTGAGGTTTATTAAGTAACTTGCGGTGGTTTAAACTACTCATAATTACTCCCTCTAGGAATCTAACTCGGCTTAAAGCTACATGTGCTTGACCTTCGGCAAAAATGCGCGAACTTAAGTCAACCACAGCAGAGCTATATAAACAGCCTGTATAACTACTCATGATGACGCGAAATGGAAAACGTCCCCCCCCCCCCCCACCCGTCAGTCAAATATTTCTCGCAAAACTAAAAAACCTCTCAAGAAAGTACACGTCGCGAAACTCAGTCCCTTGAATCAAAGCAAAAACAATTGCAACATTTTAGAGATGAAAATCGAATTAGAAGACTTTCTTTCTTTTGGTGCTTATTGCACGGGTTTATTTTGATGAGGACTACAATTTGAGTGTCTTGCCTTCGTTACGCATGATATATTTTTTATTACAGTACGGAATACATATAAAAACACATGAAAGAATTTACATCAGAAAGAGGGGAAAGTACATCCAGAGCGAGGGTGTCTTGACCCACCGCCTCATGTGGGAGAAGCAATCGCTTAGACCACTCGGCCATTGAGACCCCAATTAGTAGACTTAGTAAACAAAAAAATTCAGGCAGCGAAAACTACCTGCATTTGTCACACGCAGGTAGCATGCGACACAGCGTGCAACACCAAACGTGCGCCAATCCCGAACTGACAAAATGGCAACCGGTTTTTGAAATGGTACTTTTGATTACTATCATGTGTTTAGTGACACTCCCGAGGTTAAGACAAATCGATTGACGTAAGAATTATCAAAATTGGCCAAGGCGTTTAGCCTGTAGAATGTCACATAGAAACGGACATACATACATCGACTGATAAACACATTACCCTCCTTTGCGTCGAGCCCGCGCAGTCGGGTAAAAATAGATAAAATCGTAAATTGTTTCAAACATATATTTTTTAATATTTTAAGCTAATTTCTAGGAATAAAATACTCCTCACTCATCTAAAAAAATTAGATCCGTATTTTTTAAACGAACCAGCTAATAAACGTTTTTCCATTAAAAAAATTCTTTAACAGCTTTCAAAACGAAAAAAAAAAAAATTAAAATTAATAAGCTCATTAAAATAAATACATCATATAAAAAAAAATCGTTTCTTTTTCCCCTGTTGCCAAGAATAATTTTTTAAATGAATTAATGCACTTACCAAAATAAATAAAACAATAAAATGTCAACTTAAAAAAATACTTTTCATTGTCAAAAAAAAAAAAAAAAACTGTCTGCGCATATCTTTATGTAGAAACATAAATAACTTCGAGTTTATACGCCGAAAACTGAATACCTAAATTTAAACTTTAGCGTGAAAATAAAAACAAGTCATATCAACAATAATTATTTCAGAGTTAAAACCATAGCTGCGGAGTCGGAGTCAATCTCATTTTGGGATAAAGGAGTCGGAGACGAATATCCAAGAATCGGAGTCAGTCATTTGTCCTCCGTGTATAAATTTTTGCCAAAGCTACGAAGTCAGAGTCGAAGTCGGGGAGTCGGAGTCCAATTAATTGTCGGGCACAGGAGTCGGAGTCAGGTGCCCCTAAATTCTCGGAGTCGGAAGTTTGGCGTCAAGAGCTATTTCCAACAAAATTTGTTTGAAGTAAATCTGCCTTCAAGTACGGAATCTACATTGACTTTCAGTTTCCCAGTAGGCACTAATGTTATGGGATTTGAACTGTTCAAAATTGAATGGAAAATTGTTCAAATCAAAAAGACATTTTACATACAAATTTTTCATCAAAAGTTTTTTCCTTCAAAGTTTGTTTGATGCAAATTTGCCTCACAGTTCGGAATTGCCTTGAATTTCCCCGTAGGCGCTAGTGTTAAGTTTTTTTGAACTGTTCAAAATTGAACAAAAAATAGATCAAATCAAAAAGTGAAATATGGGAATGAGGTGTCCTCGTCGAGATCTTTCGAACAAAAAAAAAGTTTGGTCGAATCGGACTATTCATTCAAAAGTTATTAGGGGGGACAGACCGACAGACTTTTTTTTCCCATCTCAATACCCTACTTTCCAATTTTTAATTTTTCAATATTTATTTAATTATTTTATTTATTTTTGACTCTTTGTTTTTCGCGATATTTTTAAGATGCATTAAGCCTTCTTTCATGCTTTTTTCTTCTTTTTCTGACTTTTACCTGGAAAGTAGGCTAAAAAGAGTAGATTGACAGTCAGGTACACTTCTCTTATTTCATCAACCTAACTTTCAAAGTTGCTCTCTTAAAAAATTCCAGCGATTTTAACTCAGACTGAGTAAATTTTCACTCCTTTCCAGTGTCGAAAACGCACTTTCCTTATAGGAGTGAATTTCATTCCTTTTGCGGAGCGGTCATTTTCACTCCTTTTGGATAAATTAATTTCACTCCCTTTTGATAAGTGTTTTTCACTCTTTTTAAGACTAAATTAATATCCTAAATGAGTGGTTGCTTTCCGTTTTGGAAAGCCGCTATTTCACTCTTTTTTAGAATAAAATAGGTAAAATCATTTCACTCTCCTTTGGTGAAATTGTTTTTTAAACGTGTTTTCATGTGCTTATGCTGTGTATTTGAATTTAAAACTGTTTTTAAAACTTATTTCATTTGAAAAAAAAATTAGTTTTTTAATTTAAAAAATGAAAAAAAAAATGTTTTTAGTGTTTCCGAAGAGGATGCACAAGAACTGTATGGTAAGTACGAAGAATTTTCTTTTTTATTAAAACTTTAACTGGTAATATTTCTTGAACTACTCGTATATCGTTACAAATCACCCACGTGCAATATTACGTACATTTCCGAATCTAAAGATTGAAATAAAACTAAAAAACCCACACAGTTCCAAATAAATAGATTTAAAATTTTGAAACTCTATATTGATATTCTCAGTATGCCTTTTAACATTAATAATGCTTTAAAAGTTACATCAGTTCAAATTAATTTAAAAAGTCACTCATAAATTGTGACAAGATACGTTTGAATTCAATTTTGTTTCTTCGAGGCCATTCATTAATTACGTAAGGACAATTTTGGCAATTTTTGACCTTCCCTTCCCCCTATAAAAGGGTATGTAAGACTCCCCCCCCCCATCTTACGTAAGTTTCTTTTTTTTCTTCACAATAATAACAAATATTACATCACTGGGATCGTTCTTAAATTAACTATCATTTTTTTTTAATTTTTTTCAAAAACATTTTTGAGTAAAGAAATGTTTACTGTAAGGAATCTAGACCGAATGTTTTTCGACAAATAATTTTTGTATATGATGCGATAATAATTAAAAATAAGACATGCAAAACACAGTGCGATTCTTTCATTATATTTTACTCGTTTCATTCTTTGAAACACAAGTATAAAACAGCTCATCCTATAATACATACTTTTACCTTCCTGAAGCAAATGAAATATAATATTTGCCAAACCACTTGACCGCGGATTTCTAATATAAAATATCGGCTTGGAAAATATTACGTAAGAATGGATCCACCAACCCCCCTCTCCAAGCAAGGGTATGTAGAGAATTCCCCCCCCCCCTCCCCCTCAGGACCCTGAATTAATGAATGGCCCGTTACACATATGAATGAGTGTATTATACAAAGTTTATGATACTCTTTAAAGTTTATTATACACAAAAACAATGTTTGATTAATTTAAAATATACGCAGTGGTTGGAGCTCCGACCATCGGGAGCGGATTCGGTATCCGACCTATAGATTTGCGCACGGTCGGGTCTGTAACACCTGCCTAAAATATATATACAGTACACACACACCAAAGATGGTAACGACTGTTTCAAATGTCATATTTTTGATTCGATGACCGAAATAAAATTGTTGATAACAGTTTCATTAATTTGGAAGAAAAAGTTACAAAAAGTTCGCCGTAACATTGCACGTGGGTGATTTGTAACGATATAGCAGTTCAAAAAATATTAACAGTTACAAGTTTTAATAAAAAAGAAAATTCTTCGAACTTACCATTCAGTTTTTGTGCATTTCCTTCAGAATCCTCATTCGGCAACAAATAGTGTTTTAATTCATTAAATGAAGACATTCAGATAGCGACATCCACTTGGTATTCGCGACCAACGTTAGTTAAGCCTAACGTGGAGGTATAGAAGATTCTCTCTAAACAAAATCACGTGACAGAATCGAACCAATGAAAATGCTTTTGAGTCTTTCTTTTAAAGAATGTTTTTATTTTTCACTCTTCAAAAGGAGTGTTTTCGAATTTCACGCCATAAGGAAAAGTTTTAGTCTTGTTTTTTTTCGTAAAGCGTCTTTTTTCGATAAAGCTAGCACTCAGAAAGAATGAATGCACCCGCAATAGATTTCACTCCTTTTAAGAGTTATTTTTTCGTTCTTTTGAATTAAGAGTGGTGCTTTTTGCATTACATATTTAAATAATTTATACATGACATTTTCTCTTGCTTATATCGATGTTTTTACTACACATTTAAATTAAGCGCAGTTATAAAGTAAAACTATAAAAGTATGACTTTACAAAAGTAAAGCTGTTGACTGCGAAAATTAAGAGAGGTAATCTGAATTAGAAACAAAATTACATGACAAAAATCAATTGTTTTTACACATTATGCGTGTTTAAATTTCTTACCTTATCTCAAGATAGTCGAAGTTACAGTCACTGTGTAGTTCCAAGTTAAAGTTGATAACGTTAAGGGACATAATCACATGACAAAAAACAGATTTGTTTCCACATAAAGCGTCCTTAAATTTCTTACCTTATCTCAAGATAGTCGAAATTACAATCACTGTGTAGTTCCAAGTTAAAGTCGGTGACGTTAAGTGTAATCTGCCTTCCTTCTGGAGCATGAATCAACCAGATACAGCTTGCAGAATGTGGGTAATGGTTAGGGTAACCGGGAGAACGAAGTACGCCAGACGATCTATGAATTTGTCCTCCGCAACCTGTTCGAAAAATTGTATTTCCATATAGTACGAAAAGATTGAGTTAAAATTAGCACATACCTCATACACTAACAGCTATAATCTCGATTTAGAGAGAAATAAATCACTTTTTTAAAACTATCCGTTTCAAATTTAAGAAACTAAGAGCTTTAGATTTTTTTTTCTTTTTAAACCATTATGTTGTATTTCTTTTCGAATACTTGTAATAAGAGCTTAAAAACTATATCCCCCCTCCCCCCACAAAGAAATTTACATCTGTACCAAAAAGTAGTAATAACAAACAAGTACCATAAACACTGGCTACTTTGGCCCACATTTTGGAATTTCTCATTTTTTCTCGATAATTTTTAAAATTATTCCTATTTTTAAACAGTGGAAACCCTTTTTTTACACATTTAGAGTACTCTTAATTTGATTTTTTAATAATTATCGTTTCATTTCAAATTGTAATTAACCTTTTTAATTGTTTTTTATTCGAGCCAATGTTACCCTAAGGTTTGGCTTACTTTAGTCCAAAATGGTTTTCCATATTTAAAATCATTGTATAACTAACTAGAACCAAACAAGAAGTTCTGTCTAGAACTAAACGAGCCTACTTTCCCGTATATAAATATCGACTTTCTAGTATCTGATCAGTATTCTCAAAATTAGCTAAAATCGTAAATTATTTCAAACATATTTTTTAAATATTTTAAGCTGATTTCGAGAAATGAAGTATGTCTCGCTCATCTAAAGAATTAGATAAGAAAAAAATAAATAAAAGAACAAATAAAATAGCAGCACCTTTTAAACAAAGCAGCTAAATACATTTTTTCCATCAAAAAAAAAAAAAAAAAAAAATCTTCAACCGCTTTCAAAAAGGAAAAAGAAAAATCTCAAATTAAAAGCTCATTAAAATAATCATATAAAAAAAATCGTTTGTTTTTCCCCTGTTGCCAAAAACAATTTTAAGAATGAATTAATGTACTATCAAAAATAAATAAAAACAATAAAATGTCAACTTAAAGAAATAATTTTCATTGTCGAAAAAAAAAATCGTCTGCGCATATCTTTATGTAGAAACATAAAGGACTCCGAATTTCTCCGCCAAAAACTGAATACATAAATTAAAACTTTAGCTTGAAAATAAAATCAAAACCTATTTAAAACAATTATTTCACAGTAAAAACCATGGTTGTCGAGTCACAGTCGGAGTCCATCTGATTTTGGGACAAACGAGTTAGATTCGAGAGCCGAAAGTTTTAAATTCAAAGACTCGGAGTTGGAATCGGTCATTTCCTCAAAAAGTCCGAAAGTCTGCCAATATTTGCAGAGACGGAGTAGGACTTATTATTTGATACAGGAGTTGGAGTCAGAGTCGAATTTCCAAGAGTCAGAGTTTGCAATTTTTCCTCCGTGCATAAATTTTTGCCAAAGCTATGAAGTCAGATTTAAAGTCGGGAAGTCGGAGTCCGAGTAATTTTCGGGCACAGGAGTCGGAGTCAGGAGCAACAAAACTATCGGAGTCATAGTTGGGAGTAGGTCGTCAAGAGCTATTTCCAACAAAGTTTGTTTGAAGTAAATCCACCTTTAAGTTCGGAATCTATATTGACTTTCAGTTTCTCCGTAGGCGTTAAGAGATTTGAACTGTTCAAAATTGAACGAAAACTTGTTCCAATCAAAAAGATATTTTCGATACATGTTTTTCATCAAAAGCTTTTCCCTACAAAGTTTGTTTGGAGCCACTTCGCCTCTAAGTTAAAGATTTATTTTTGCCTTGAATTTCCCCGTAGGCGCTAATGTTAAGTTTTTTTGAACTGTTCAAAATTGATTGAAAAATTTGCTCAAATCAAAAAATGAATTATGGGAATGAGATGTCCTCGCCGAGATCTTTCTAACAAAAAAACATTTGTTCGAATCGGACTATTCATTGAAAAGTTATTAGGGGGGGGGGACAGACAAACAAACCGACAGACATACCGACAGACATTTTTCCCCATCTCAATACCCTACTTTCCAATTTTTAATTTTTCAATATTTATCTAACTATTTTATTTATTTTTGACTTTTTTTTTGTTTCTCGGGATATTTTAAAGATGCATTAAGCCTTCTTTCATGGTTTTTTCTTCTTTCTCTGACTTTTACTGGGAAAGTAGGCTAAAAAGGACGCGTGTCCATGCGAAAATCTGTTTATTTGAAAGAAGAAAGCATTTCGCAAAAAGTTTGAGTCATACATAGGGGAAGGTGGCCCAAAGCGGGTAGGTCGCACAAAGTGGTTAGGCCTTCGTATGCCCCCTCCCCCCCCATTGGTGTGTAACGGCGATGCATACGCATGTCGTGTTTACATGAGTTTTAACCAGTCCCAGCGAAGCAACAGTGAAGCGGCAAGGGGCAACCAGGCTTAAAATTTTTAAAAAATGGTAATATTTCATCGAAAAAAATAAAGTTTTTTAACTTGTGATTAGTCGAAACCCAGCTTTTTTTTTTTTTTTGATTGTCAATAACATTACGTAATTCTGACACAACGTAGGTAGCTAGTCAATTATTTTAAGCATTTATAACTTCATATTTGATTGGTAAATGTACCAAATCACAACTAGTTAAGCTTACCCGCTTTTGGCTCCCTGGTTGGGCAAAGCTGGTTTTTCAAATGTTTATAAAGTTGGATAATAAATAAATATTGGGTTTGAAATATTACAAAAATCACATTTTATTTTGAAGTTCAAGAACCCTGCTAGGAAATAAAACCGAAATTGTTGCGATAAAAACTCAAAAACTACAATTTACGAGCGTTCTTCGAAAACCTACCCGCTTTGGGCCACCCTCCCCTATTTTTTTAAAGGGAAGTTTAAAAAAAATTGAAATGTCTGTGCTGGCCTACTTATTGTCTTTTCATTACTTTTGGAGGTTAAATAATTTTGCTAACAGAACACCATTTGTAAAACAAAATATCCTTAATTGGCAGTCAGTTCCAAAACTTCTTGGAGAGTTCCATGATTTCAACATTAGCTCCTTCTCTCACATCAAGAGCTATCCCCGGAAACCAGAGCCCATTACATTCTACAACAACAACAAAATTTCCTAAACTTTCCAATAAACTTAACAAAACTTATAAAAAGTAGATGATTTGTATCGACTTTTGCCCGACCTCCTGCCATTTTCAATTCCTCTTTATCTTCCATAATAAAAGCCATATAACTGAGCCAAGATGAATTGAGGCTGTAATCACTCCCTCTATCTGTTGATGAGAATTTCCGATTTTTTCTCGTGCTTTTCGTGTTTAAAGCTTTACTTTTAGCTTTTCTTTTCTAAATCACTTTGACTGATTTTCGTAAGTTTTTATGCTTTGCCAAAGTAGGTCGTAAATTTTAGGTTATTACGAGATGTGTTGTTAGCCTGAAACTCGTAAATAAAAACCTTAACAGAAATGAGAAAGACAACTATACTGCTGCATAAAGTATTAAATAATACTCATAAATAGGTACTCGGCAAACTCTTGGCAGATGTAAAATTTTTTGTATTTGTAAAAGTGTGAGACGTAATAAAGACACATGTTAGCGCGAGGAACAAAAATCCACTAGTGTTGCTTCTTGAGGAGAGCTATTGAACTACTTGGTATGCATCACACACACTGCATGATTAGGGATGCTCCTAAGAGAATTCTACCGAAATTAGTTTGAAAATTGATTTCTGAAGGTAGGCAGAGGACGTTGTATTTTTGAGCAATCACGATTGCTTATTGTTCGCATTTGACTGTTTTTGGCGTTACGCTGATTTTATTTTCCCGCCAGCACCCTCTGCAGCCTCACCGTCGACCGGTCGCCTCACGATGCTGATCTTCTTGCGAATACCGTGTAAAGGTTGCGTCCATATCGTACACACACACGCATACATACATACACACACCTACACACACACCTGCACACATCCACCTACACATACACTCACCTACACATACACACACTCCTACACACACGCTTATGCCTACACCCAAACACAAACACATGCCTACATACAGACACACACATACGAACGAACGCCTACACGCACACGCGCGTACACGCACAGCACTGCATACACAGCACTCACACACATGCATACATACACTCACACACACACGCACCCACTCACATGCGCCTACACAAACACACACGCGCATACATACACACACGCTCGTGATTGCGAAAAATATAATTTGAATTCAAGATGCCAAAAATTCAAATTTATTTATTTATTTTTGAGCAATCACATTGCTTATTGTTCTTACTTGACTGTCCTTGGCGTTACGCTGATTTTATTTTCCCCCCGCCTTCCTCTGCAGCACCACCGTCCCCTTCCCGATGCTGCTCCTCTAGCAAAAACCGTCTCCAGGTTGCGTCCATATCCTACACAAACACGCATGCAAACATACACCTACACACACACACACACTCATGCCTGTACACATACACAAACACACACGCCTACATATACACACTCGTGATTGCGAAAAACATAATTTGAATTCAAAATGTCAAAATTCAAATTAATTTTTTATTTTGAGCAATCACGATTGCTTATTGTTCTCATTTGACTGTTTTGAATTCCTATCATTTTATTTTCCCACCACCTCCCTCTGCCAGCACCACCGTCACGCCGACCGGCCTCACGATGCTACTCCTCTTGCGAAAACCGTCTCCAGGTTGCGTCTATATCCTACACACACGCATACACACACGCGCCTACATACACACACACATACTCATGCCTGCACACAGACACAAACACATATGCCTACATACACACACACGAACGCCTACACACGCGCGCGTACACACACAGCACTGCATACACACCGCGCACACATGCACCCACACACATGCACACACTCATGCCTGCGCACAGACACAAACACACACTCCTATACACACATACTCATGCCTGCACACAGGCACAAACACATATGCCTACATACACACACACACGAACGCCTTCAGACGCGCGCGTACACACACAGCACTGCATACACAATACGCACACACGCACCCACACACATGCGCCTACACAAACACACACGCGCATTCATACACACACGCTCGTGATTGCGAAATACATAAATTGAATTCAAGATTCCAAAATTCGATTTATAGTTTTTTTTTTCACTTTGGACCAAAGAAGGACCCAACAGCCAAAGTAACTTGTGTTTACGGTAAATAAAGTCTGCGAAAAGTTACTAATATTGAACTACAGAGTTACCGAGATGTAATAAAAAGTGTTATTTAATTCCTTACTTTCTCTGGCATCGACAAACTCGTAATTTGCCGTAAATCCTTCTCTGCTAATAGATGAGTCGGCAACAAATTTCACAATGAGAGAATTGCCCACTGACGAAATTGTGAGTGGAACACGAGTTCCACAGTATCTATAAAGAAAAAGGCGGTTTTAAATTTCATTCAATATTTTGACATATCTCTTAATTTGATAAACAGATTGCTTAAAATTTCATTTGAAATACAGGGTTAGCATAGAAAAATATCCCAGTTATAAAAATTTAAATTTCATAAACTATTGCACTTAGCACTATAAATGATACATAAAAATAGCGATAAACTGAAAGATCTTTTAACGTATGTAACTATTTAAACGTGCTCGTTCCGAACTAGCGCAGGCAGAAATTCTTTCTGGAGGGCGTTTTTTGGTCACAACAGTCCTTACATGTGTATAAACTACTGTATTAGGATGGGCAACAGTGTTAAAACCAAGACGTCTGGGTGATGTCCACCCCCCCTCCCCCACCCCCCATTTCACTGCGCTACTGACGTTCTGCTACGCTGGATTGGCCGTGCAGGTGATGATGATTTACCCTTTATGCGTTGGCCAGCCAGATCCCCAACCCGACCCCATGTGATTTTTTTTACGAGGTTTCAAAGACAATGTTTTTATAGCACAATTGCATACAACATTGAAAGCCAAAAACCTAACCTTGCGCAAATAAACATAATCAAACCTACCAACATTGCAAGAACTGAAAGATTGCATATGTGTAAGCAGTACAAAACATCGACAGTAAAACACTCTAAAATGTATGTTATAGACGTGTGTCCCGTTATGAAAGTCGCACACAACGAACATTAGTGAGTAAAAAAAAAACCTTCCACAGTTTATCATTATTTTTACTTCCTTTTTCAAAAAAGGAAGTACTGCATTCGCGAAAAAAATCTTAACTCAAAATTCGGCCTTAATTTCCATTGTGCTCACCCCCGAATTAATGTTGAGTTTTTTTCAGCCCGGCCACACGCGGATAATTGCCTAAGAACGTATAAAAACCCGAAGTATCCATTTTGACATTTCCTGAGTTAGTTACGACTTTTCTCGTGACGTCCGTATGTGCGTATCTATGTCGCATAACTCAAGAACGGTATGTCCTAGAAAGTTGAAATTTGGTACGTGGACTCCTAGTGGGGTCTAGTTGTGCACCTCTCTTTTTGGTTGCATTCGGGTGTTTCTAAAGGGGTCTTTTGCCCCTTTTGGAGGGAAATCATTGTTAATTTCGATGTATACTCATGTGGTGGTATACTTTGGCGGACACTTGGCGATATATCGCCAGCCTTTTGGTCGACAAGTTTTTTCGCCAAGTTGGC